>NW_017309101.1:37811-68984 GCF_000935625.1 Nanorana parkeri | reverse complement strand
TTAGCAGAGGATCATTGTAAATGTATTGTTGCAGGCACTCTATATGTACATGTACTATATACTACATATAGAGTGCACTGAACAATAGATTTACAATTATCCTCTGCTAATATGAATGGGTTAAATGATCCGTAGTACATGATATGTAGCCCTGTACCCCCTTTTCCACTTACAGAGCTAGGTTATTTTTCTTTTAAATAAATATTAATGTCATTTTATTGGTATCTATCTACCAGTAGCTGCCTCATTTCCCACCCTCGGCTTATATTCGGGTCAATACTTTTTCCCAGTTTTTTTTGCTAAAATTAGGTACCTCGGCTTATATTCGGGACGGCTTATACTCGAGTATATACGGTATATAGTAAAAACAAATAACCCCCTGTGGGGTCACAAAAGAAACCTCTATCTGTCCCCAAAATTTTTTAACATATATTGCAAGGCTATAGTCCGGTCATGCTGACTGGTGAAATTTTTGACTGACGGGTGAGACAACGCCAAATTTTTCAAGCCCTGACCATACCCAAAATTGACCATAGGCGACGCTTTAAAAGCTTTTGCTGCTCATCAGTTTAGTGTTATCAGTGATTAATGGCCCTAGAATTATTGCTCTCACTGCGATGTTCGCCGCAATATGTAACATGTGCAGCGTAATGGGCGCAATTGTCGTTTTCGCACGTATGCGCACCCTACCTGAACACATCACAGACATGTTCTCCACTTCCAAGAAGCTGGCGTGTTCTTGCCTTCGTGGAGTAGCGCACTCCATGCTAAAAAGGAGTTTCCCCGGGGGAGAAGTGGAGCCGTCTCCTGACATCCCTGTGGAACGCCTGGAAATAGAACACATACACTGGACCCTTAATCACCAGAAACCTGACTGGCCTCTGCGTGATGTGCTGGTGAAACTGCAATATTCCCGCACAAAGGAATAATTTATCATCGCCGCCAGGGCCTGACGCACCATGCTTACCTTCCAGGGGCACAAATACCAACTGTTCACTGACCTGGCACGGTCCACCCTTTCCACAATCTCTATGGGCCAAACCTGCCTCCTCCTCTAAGAGGTTTCATAGCAACCCGGATCCTACTCATTCTGGCAACTCTAGGGCCCCAACCATCAAGATAACACCAAGAGCTGGCTCTCCAGGTTGATGTACGTCTTACCCAGTTTTACTACCCTGGTGCCAGTTGTCCTTGCACCACTTTGTAATCCCACTTCTGACTCAGTCGCCCGCGAAATTCCTTCCTAGTGGTATCCGGACTCCTTTTTTCTTAATTTTTCTACTTTGAAGTCTCCTGATGACATGTGTCACCTATCAAGTTCTTGCATTGAACACATTACATCTTTTTGCATTCAGCTGGGTGTGAACCTCAGATCCCTCTTGCTCTGGCATTGTTGTGCACCCCCCTTCAGAACTGTCCTCTCGGAGTATCCTTTTCAGTGCCTTCTGAACTGACTCGGATGGTTTTGCTGCTTTCCACTTTGGACTGCTACCTTACTATGGTTTATAGCATTTAGTGGTGGTAGGATGCCAATGGCAAAGTATCCAAATTTCTTCTTCCTGAATTACAACCCTTCTTCAGCTTGACACATCCCCCTCCCCCCTGATAGCTCTCCCATTTGCCCTGCCTTTCCCACACCTGGTTCTCTTTTCCATTCCTATTGAAAACTGGGATGTTGCTAATGTGTGGGTTTTTATAAGATTATAATTTCTGGAATTTCTCCTATTTAGAGTTTGCCAGGGGGAGCATGTCACTGCACTCTCCCAACATTGGACTGTGTGGCCTTCCCGAGTCCCTCAGTCCAACGTACCTGTTTTGTCACACGTGATGCCTGCGGTTTGTTTGTGTTTTATATGTTTGATTTATTTGTTGTTCTTTCTCTTTTCCCTTTGGAGCCTGCTCCTCTTCCTCCTTCTCTCCTCCACTTATTCTCCAGGTTGTGCGAGTTGGTGTATTGGTGTACTGGTCTCTCTCTCTCTCCTCTCTCATTAATAGACCCTTTTTGACAGTTTTCCCATGACCCATAAGGTACCATCCTTGAATGGTAAGGTAAGGTCTTAACTCCCCCAATAAGTGCACAGAGGCCTTCCGCTTCTTCAGGTCCTCCCATGGCAACATCGCGTGCCTTCAGGAAACCCACTTCTCTCAATCGTCCTTCCCTTAATACTTTAGCTCCCTATATTAGCATATTTATATGGCTAATGATACCTACAAAGGTCGAAGAGTCCTACTTGGACTTCGCCGCTCCACCAATTGTGTTTGTCACTCTAAGTTTTGATACCCTGCTGGTAGATACCTGATCCTCACAGGCCTCCTGCACAGCACGGAAGTGACCTTAGTTTGCTACTATGCCCCAAATACAGCCCAGTTGGAATTTTTTAACTCACCTCAATGCAGTCCAGACTCATGGTACGGGCACTGTCATCCTCTGTAGGGACTCAAACCTTATCTTATTTCCTCATAGAGACAGATCAACTTACCTGCACCCAGCGAAGGATTTTCGTGACCTTCTTACCTTACACTTATATGCTGATTGTTGACGGGAGGTAAACCCGTTTCAGGAAGATTACACCCATTATTCTCACTAACACAAGGTTTTTTTGTAGAATCGACCATATGTTTACCTCCTCCTCCTTCTAGCCCTCTTTGACTCAATCTAGAATTATACATGTCCACTGGTTGGATCATTCAGCTGTCATTATCCTTCTCTCAGGGCTGACTCCATCCGGTTGTTCCCCCTCCTGCTCCCTAAACGACTTTATGCTGTCCGATCCTACTACCAAGGATGCCAGAAAGCGTCTTATCTCGTCGACTACATTAACCTTAACGGTACCCCTGACATTTCTCCTGTCCTCCTATGGGATTCCCATAAGCCAGTTATCCAGGGTGAAATTTATACCGTTAGCTTCTAGACTTTGGAAGGAACGCCTTAAACTATTAACCAACTTAGAGCGTGAATTCTTTGAATTTTCCAGAGCCTTTACTCAAGACCCCTCTCCTTCCAATTGATCGAAGTCGTCAAGCCCTTAACATCCTTCTTACTGATCATGCAGCCAAACAATTGTATTTGACAGCTCACAAATATTATCTCCGTGGTAATCAGGTAATCGTGGTAATCGATCATTGCCAACTTGCTAATAAACAGAGAGCCCTTGACCCCTCCTTTAAAATTGAAAACAAAAGGGAACAGAGCGCAACCTCCGTGTGTAAAATTGTTTATTAGGATGAATAAAACAAGGTATGTGCTCACAAGCAAACGTTTTCATCAGGCTTTAGCAACAAACAAGAGGCTACACTGTCTGTTAACCCACATGGTAGCTCTCCCTCTGGTTCTCATACCTGCAATCCCACCTTCATACTTGACCTTTTCCATCAACACCACTCTATATTCTTCTTGCGGGCCAATTCTCCGACCTGGCAGCAGATAAATGTTTCGATTATTTGGGTCTTCCCTTCCCTATCGGTGACTCAAATGGAATCCTTTGAGGAACCTGTTGCGGAAGAGGAGGTGGTTCGAGCAATCTTCTTGTTATCTCGTAGTAAGAAACCGGGCCCTGATGGTCTCTTGGTTACCTATTACTGGGAATTTTGGGAACTCCTGGCCTCTCTTATGGCAGCTTCCTTTAATCAGCTAGAGGGGGGGGGGGGGGGTGGGAGGTGAATCCCTTGGTTCTGACTATCTTATGGCTTCCATCTGTATGATTCCCAAACCAAACGCGGACCAATCTAATTGCTACAACTTCAGGCCTATATCCCTCATCAATGTAGACCAGTGTTAATTTTGGCACCAAATTTCATTTTCGTTTTAGTCTTAGTCTTCTGACGAAAATTGATTTGTATTTTTAGTCACATTTTAGTCATCAGTCATAGACTTTAGTCGACGAAAATTAAAGTCGATTTTAGTTGACTAAAATCTAATAGGTTTAATTTTAGTGTAGTGAATTATTTAAGCAATTCTCTAGCATTTCGAAAATCTTTTTATTATATATCTCTGGAGTAATTTTTAATTTGTCGATAATGAGAATAGTTGACAACGATTCATTATTGATTTTGTTTTTGTTTGATTTCGTTGACGAAAATTGAGTAGTGGACAAAAATCATTTTCGGCCCATTAACTACTCTTTCATTTTGTTTATGTCACTGAAAAATGGACAAAAAAAAGAAAAAATTTCGTCAACGAAATTAACACTGATGTAGACCTTAAAGTTTTGGCAAAAATAACTACTCTGATGTCGTATAGACTTTTTGAAATGCTGCAGACATGGTCTGGCTATAATCTTTCTTGGCTGGGTAAAATAGGAGCGGTGAAAAATAAAATTTTTGCCCAAGTTGCTGTATTTGTACCATTTGCTTCCGATAGCAGTTCCGGCCTCTATCCTTTGGTCCTTACAGTCCCATGTTTTTCACTTTATTTGGGGTAATTGTCATCCGAGAGTACCCAGACAGACCCTTTACTTACACAAATCTCAGGGTGGGTTAGGGGTCCCGAACAGGGGCGTCCCAAGGCTGGGTGACACCGGAGCGGTAACCGAGTGTCACCCCGTGGAGACGTCACTGCGCATGCGCGTGACATCACCACGCGCGTGCACGATGACATCATCGCGCACGCGCGCCAGTATTCTGATATCTGCCGTCGGCCATCTTGGTCATGAACACCGGCAGAGAGAGGAGGGGACAGTCACCCGGCGGGATAAGGTATGCCGCCGGGTCCCCTCCTCTCTCCTGATACTGTCGGGCGTTCAGTCCATGACCGAGCGCCCGACTTTTAAGAGGGGGTGACACCAAAATGACTGTGAGTCATTTTGGTGTCACCCCTCCAATGGTGTCACCCAGGTGCGGGCCGCACCCCCCTTGTGACGCCACTGGTCCCGAATCTTGTTACATACAATCAGGCAGCCCAAATTGGTCAGCTCACCAAATATCACGCTATGTAAGTTACATAGTTACATAGTATTTGAGGTTGAAAAAAGAGACAGGTCCATCAAGTTCATCCTTTGTGTATCTGTATGTGATTGTGTGTGTGTACACAAGTCCCTGTGTAGTTTAGTTTTTAAGAGTACCTGTAACCCTGTATGTTATGATCTCTGAGGAAGGTATCTAAATGCTTTTTGAATGATTCATTACTCTCTGCTGATACCAATGCTTGTGGCAGCGAGTTCCAGAATTTAACCACTTTAACTGGGGAAAAAAAGCCACTACGCCCCTTGTGATTAAATCTTTTCTCCGCCAGTTTTAGGTGGTGGCCTCTAGTCTTTGTTATGGAGTTTACCGTAAACAGTTTATTGCTGATGTTGCCATCACCACTAAACATTTTATACATCAAAATCATATCCCCTCTTAATCTCCTCACTTCTAGTGTGAACAAGTTTACATTTAGTAACCTTGTCTCATAGCTTAGGTCCTCCAGCCCCTTAATTAGTGTAGTTGCCCTTCTCTGGAGTCTCTTCAGCTCAAGGATATATTTTCTGTGGATCAGTGACCACAATTGAACCGCATACTCAAGATGAGGCCAAACCAGGGATCTATAAAGTGGCAAAATTATTGCTTTGTCTCTACAGTACATTCCCTTTTTAGTACAAGACAGTACTCTGCTTGCTTTGTTTGCTTAAGCCTGGCATTGCATGCTATTGTTCAATCTGTGGTCTACTATGACCCCCAGATCATTTTCCATTCTGACTTCCCTAGTGAAGTACCCATTAATATGTATTCCTCTTGCCTGTTTTTAACCCCAAAATTCATTACTTTACATTTTTCAACATTAAACCTCATCTGCCATGTAGTTGCAACAACCCTATTTTATCCCGGTCCTTCTGTAATGTTATAATGTCTAAGCCCATGTCTATTACCCTCCCAATTTTAGTATCATCAGCAAACACAGAAACCTTGGTGCACGCCACTCTCAACCATAGACCAATCTCAAATAGAGCCATTTATCAATACTCTCTGGACTCGTTCCTGTAGCCAGTTCTCTATCCATGTACACACCATTTCATCTATGCCCATAGACCTCAGCTTGTGTACTAAGCGTTTATGTGGTACCTTGTGAAAAGGTTTGTCAAAATCCAGATAAACCATATCCACCGGCCTCCCTCCGTCCAGATCTCTACTCACCTCTTAGTAGAATGTTGGTAGGTTGGTCTGACAAGAATGGTCCTTCCTAAATCCGTGCTGATAATCATTTATTATACCATTGCCATGAACAAAATCCACTAAAAAGTCCTTTATCATCCCCTCTAACAGTTTGCATATTATTGATGTTAGACTGACTGGTCTGTAGTTCCCAGGTTGGCATCTTGACCCTTTTTTGAATATTGGTACTACTGTAGCTTTCCGCCAGTCACTTGGTGCCTTACCAGTCATTATGGAGTTCTTGAAGAAAGATTAGGAACAATGATCTCGCTTTAACCTGAGTTCTCTAAGTACCTGTTGGGTGCAGGTTATCTGGTCCTAATGATTTATTTGCATTAAGTTTATCAAGTCTTTGTTGAACCCCAGCTACTGTCAACCACTGTGGTATTTTACGCACTAAGCTACTCACATTCTTATCTCCATTAAACCCGTATTTTTCCTGAGTGTATAATGAGGAGAAAAATGAATTTAATACCTCAGCCTTCTCCCTGTCCTTTGTGACTAATCTCCCTTTTTCATCTTTTATTGGGCCGACCTGCTCTTTCTTTACCCTTTTACTGTTTATATACTGCAATCATTTTTTTTTTTTACTGACTGTGGCAATATGCTTTTCATAATCTATTTTAGCTGCCTGGATTTCATGTTTACATCTCTTATTGCATTCCTTGTAGTTCTGGAATGCAAATGCAGTCCCCTCCATCTTATATTTTATAAATGCCAGCTTCTTGTCTTTGATGTATTGTTTTACTGTTTTATTTAGCCATGCAGGCATAGTTCTTTTTTTTTTCTCCAAGTGGTATGCATTTTGCAATAGCATTGTGTAATGTATTCTTAAAACAATCCCACTTCTGGTCAGTGTTCAGTGTTAGAAATATGTTGTCCCATTTAGTGTCGCATACTAGGTGGCGCAGCTTATCAAAGTTTGCCTTTCTGAAGTTTAGTGTTTTTGTCAAATACACTTCTCTTTTCTGTACCCAACATCAAAAGCAATCATCCTGTGGAGATCCCTATGTGTATTCCTAATCACTATGTCCACAACAAGGTCCGCATTATTGGAGACTAAGTCTAGTATTGCATTCTTCCTGGTTGGGACATCTACCATCTGATCCAATAAATTGTCCCGTAACAGGTTCAGAAAACGGCCATCCTTTTTAGAATGAGAGGTTCCATTTGACCAGTCTCTGGATAATTGAAGTCACCCATTATAAAAAAAATGTCCCTACTTCCCAGCTAATTCTGTTTGGGAATGTAGGTAAGCCTCCTCCTCTTCCCATATGTTTGGGGGTTTATAACACACACCCACAATTAGCTTACGACTAGCATCAGTCTTATCCAGTTCTAGCCACAAAGACTCAACACCATTGCAACTGCACCATTGCATTGGTATACTGCACCTTGTTATATACATTGATTCGTGGAACCTTGTTTCATCTGCACGGCAACTTTAGAGTGTGTGAATTAGGAGTGCGGATCATGCATTCCTTTACAGTCTCATAAGGTTAAGCGGAGGGGAAGGAAGGATCGTTGCTTCACCTGGTCTTTTGGATCCAGAATAAGGAAACGGACGAGAGAAGATAACCAGAAGAGATTGGTGAAGGGACCCTCTCAAAAGTCACTTCTTCAGCGGATCCCAGGATAAAATCAGGACAGATAAGTACCACTTTTCCTCACAAGCTACTGCTCGCAAGTCGGGGTGACATAGATGATTGGTCAATTGACCTTCTCCGACATTAGGATCGACCTTATGTGAGGACTTATTTGCGGTGTCAGGATATAAAATGTACTTGCCGATCTTTGCTCATTGATTGGAAGTATTGTTGTTTATAAGTTTATATTCACAAACTTATAAGCTTTATAAAAAATCTTGTATTACAAGTTTACACTACAACTGTTGCAACACGAGTGGTATTCTCACCTCCAAAGGATTGGAGGAAACAACACTCAGTCACATTTGTTAGTAACACAAGAGAAGGTTTACACAATAATTTAAGGTATAAGAGATCACACAGGGCTTTCAGAAATAATTCACTCTCAGAAGGAATCACTTTATCAATTCATCTAATAATCAACAATGTGAGAGAACACATGTATTAACCCACGGTCACTTATTGATATTTGATACACAGTTGTCTCACAGGTGACACAGTTAATTTATTTATTCCTTCACACTACACACCAAGCGCAGCATATTATAAACTTCAACACCATTGCAACCCTCTGTAGTGATGTAATCTCGTATGTGCAAAGTTAGATTGTTTTCTACGTACAGGCATACCCCTCCACCCCCTTTATCAACCCTGTCCCTCCTGAACAGGTTGTATCCTTGCACATTAGTTGCCCAGTCATGTGCGCTGTCTAGCCAAGTTTCTGTTATTGCCACTATATCGAAGTCCTCTTCGAGTTCCATAAGTTCAAGCTCCTCGAGTTTGTTTTCTAGCATTGGTGTACATACATTTAAGTTTGGTGCAAGTTTGAGTTTTATTATTACTCATTTCTGGAGCCCAACTGCTTATTAGATTGACTGGAGTGAGCCTATCCCCCTTTGAATTACAGCCCTCAATATTAATCACCCCTTTAGTTACTTGCTCTATATTTATTTATTATTCCCATTGTTATCCCCCCCCCACCCCCCCATTATCTAGTTTAAAAGCTCCTCCAGTCTTTTAAGCATTTTCTCCCCCAAAAGTGCTGCACCTTCCCCATTTAGATGCAGCCCATTTCTGCTATAGAGCCGGTAACCGACTGAGAAGACAGCCCAGTTCTCCAGGAACCCAAAGCCCTACCGTCAACAGCCCCTGAAGTGTGCACACAACACCATAAGGATGCGATCCTTAGGAATCCAATAACGGACCGTCGAGACAAACTCTGTGGACAAATTATTTACCTGCTCGATACCATCTTTCTCAGGAACTGCCTTATCATGCAATTTCATCATAAGTGAGTACATCTTTTTTTTGATACTCCTAAATCCATTTTTTCTTCAAACACAGCGCTTGTGTCAAAAAACCCGTGATTCTTTGACCACTTTGGTGGTTATTACATTATTATCAGCACTACTTGACACTTTGGGCCATATCAGGGAGGACTTGTTCTATTTTAATTGATTTTAGATGTCTTTGTTACCTGGTGTTTCTATATCTGTTATTATGCTTTAAATTTCTTTCTCATTAAATTTTGATACAAATATATAGCCTGTTTTTATACTTACAGACAGCTCCGATTATGGGATTTCTTTAATTAAGGGGAACTCTGCTTGCTTTATAGAACCCAAAGCCCTCTTTCCAACACCAGCTCTGAAGCCACTTGTTCAGTTCCCTCAACTCTCGCTGTCTCTCTGGAGTGGGTCGTGGCACAGGCAGTATCTCAGAGAATACTACCATGGAGGTCCTTTTCTTCAACCTAGCACCTAAGTCTATAAACTCGCTTTTTAGGACACTCCATTTGCCTCCTATTTTGTCATTGGTACCGATGTGCACCATGACAGCTGCGTCATGCCAAACCACATCCAGTAACCTGTCCATCCATTCCGTAATGTTTCGAACACGGGCCCTCAGTAAGCAACAGATTGTTCGACACTCACGGTTCCGATGGCATATTACCCTGTCTGCTCTCTGATAATAGAGTCCCCCACCACCAAAATCTGTCTTTCCTGTCCCCCCATCCTGCTCCAATCCTTACTGGAGCAGTCACTCCCACTGCGGATAGAGGAGGCTTTCTGCTCCAGCAATGTCACCCCTGAACTAATATCCCCAACATCCTGCAACCTGGCATATTTATTGGGGTGTATCAGTTCAGGACTGGCATCTCTCGCACTCTTCCCTCTACCCCGCCTTCTCACAGTAACCCAGCTACCCACATCCGGATCCTGCTCCTCCAAACCCCTCTCCTCATCTATGCCGCCCTCCACCACAGCCTGGTGCGTCAAGTCCAGATCCCTTTCCATGTTGGTTATGCTCCATAGTGTTTGCGGTTTGTTGTTTAGATCCAGAATCTGGGCTTCGAAACAACTAGCTAAAATCTGAACAGTATTCACCCTCGAATGCATGTTCAAGAAACGCATATATTGCACAAGATGTGCACCAGCTTGCATACAGACTCATGAGAGACGTTTGTTGTTGTTTTTTTTTTACTGGTTATTTATTTTAGTCCCAGATGTCACTTCTCCTCTCTCCTTTTTTGTGGTGGCACCCTTTCTGATCCACCGCAAAGATGAGTCTTCAAATCACCTCATTCTCCAGGGTTGCTTTAATTTAGGAGCCACTTCTGGGCTCACTTCTATTTTTCTGGCAGTGCCCCGTGTAATCTGTCATGAGGAGATATTTGAATGAAGTGATTTCAAGGCTCACCTCCGTGGTGAATCAGGAGGGGCGCCGCCACACCAAAAGAAGAGAGCACAGAAGCAGGTTTAAAGACACTGATCCACCATGCAGGCCCACCACACAGCAATGTAGAATACCACCAGCTATAGAGGACTACAAATCCCAGCAAAACATTATATAGCAATGCAGAATGCCACCAGCTATGGAGGACTACAAACCCCAGCAATACATTATACAGCAGTGTAGAATAATATGATGCTTCATACACTGTTTTGCTCCGGAGTGGTAACCTAATGTCAATAGTAATGCAAAGATCAGCGTGTGTGTGACGCAGGGTGCAGAGTTCAGCGGGTGTGACGCAGAGTTCAGCGTGTGTGACGCAGAGTGCAGAGTTCAGCGTGTGTGACGCAGAGTGCAGAGTTCAGCGTGTGTGATGCAGAATGCAGAGGTCATCGGTGTGATGCTGAAAGATCAAAGACTTACAGTGCACACAGTTGATCTAGGTGTTCTGCCCTCTTCCAATCCAGTGCTGGTGGTGGGGGGGGAGCAGCCATGTTTACTGCATGTACTAAGGTGAAGCCGAGGGCAGCCCCCTTGTGTCCTCACATCAGGTTCAGAAATATATAGCCCGCCAATGCTAGTTCTTCTCCACGTCGGCTGCTGCAGAGCGGCCGATAAGGGAGAGCTGTATGAGTGAAGCCACTGACGGCAGCAGTGGCAGCATCCAGCATCCTTTTTCAACTAGTTATGCCCCTTGGATCTGCCACTGGACCTGTCGAAGGCGGCCTCCCCTTGATGCGGCGTCCGGGGCACATGTCCTCCTGCCCCCCTTCGTTTTGGCACTGTCAACCACTACTCTCCTTTCCTTTCTCCACAACACTGCATTCCCCCCAGCTTGTTCCTCCCGTGGGAGTTATGCAGCCTGGTCTGATTGTGGACTTACCATTTCCCCAATAGAGAGATATTCCATTATCTCCAAATTAAAGCATTTATTTCAACACCCGCCAAACATTTGGATTCTGATAGAAAACTATCAATGTTTATATCAATCTGTCGAGATAACCCACACACTTCAGGCCTTATTTCCATCTTGTATTTTTCCTTACTCACCTCCCCCAACGCAACAGCTCAGTCCTATGTAGCCAAATGGGAACATGACCTCGGATTATTGAATGACTAGGATATATGGCTCAATTCGTGGTCTCCTACGAAATCTAGTTTGCGAAGTGCAGGCATGCTACAAATCAATTTCAAAGTTTTATTGCGTTGGTACATGGTGCCCACCAGGATAGCTGCCTTTGCCCCACAACGCTCTCATCTTTGTTTTAGGGGATGTGCAGATTTTGGTTCATACATACACATACATAATCATATGGTGGAAGTGCCTGACCGTATTTTAAACTCCTCTCAGCTCTATTGCACAGGTCTATCCCCAAAGTCCCGTCTCTAGCCCTACTTAATTGTAAACCCGAGGGCCTTACCTATGCCTCCTTCAAACTCTCTCTCCACATTTTTATGTCTGCAAAAAGGGCTATAGCCAAGTCATGAAAATCCACCTCCCTCAGCATTTCTAGTGTTAAATGCCATGCCCACTGGATTATGTAACAGGAGAAGAGGACTGCCAAATTGAACAATACCATGCCTAAATCTGAAAAAATATGGTAGCCGTGGATGGAGAAGTACAGGTCTTCAGACCTGTACCCCCGCCTTTTTACTCTTTTAGAGGCTTTTTTTGCCCAAGCCCCATCCTCTATAGCTAGCCCTTCCCTCCTTTTCCCCCCTCTTTCTTCTTCTTCTTTCTCTCCCTTCTTCTCACTCCTACATCCTTTTCCTCATATCTTACCTTTTCCCAATTACTCTTGAGTGCTTGTTTTCCGCTTTACTCAATACCATTGCCCTGGCTCAGCTTTCTCACCTCCAGAAGTCATGTGTCCTCTTGGAATAGAAGTAGGGATGCAGTGATACTAATTTTTCAGGATTGAGTACGAGTACCGATATTTTGCTTTTGGCACTCACCGATACAGAGTACCGGTGCTTCCACTGGCATGGAGCCAGCTTCCTGGGCAATCAGGAAGCCAGGCGGCAGGTAATGACATGCCACCCGGCTTTCTGATTGCCCAGGAAGCCGGCTCCATGTTGTTTGGCTGGAAAGCTGGCTTCCTGGCCAATCAGTAAGGAGCCAGCTGTTCGGCCAGCTTGATGCTGATTGGTCAGAAAGCAGTTTTCACAGCCAATCAGCATGGAGCTGGCTTCTTGGCCAATCAGAAAGCCGGATGGTGGGTCATTAATTGCCACCTGACTTCCTGATTGCCTGGGAAGCCGGCTCCATGTTAGGAGCCGGCTTCCTTATGCTCTTGTTAAGTGTAGGACCACCCCTAACAAGAGCATAAATCCCCCCTCTCCCACCTCATACGTGTTCAATAGCACGCCGAGAGAAGGCATGGGAGGGAAGCTATGCCGACATGAGGAGAGCCAGGAAAGGAAAATTACGGTAAGTATTGGATAACAATTTTCCGTATTCATGGCTCACCTCATGTCGGCATACTAATGGGACATAGCTAGCAATAACAACAAGGGAGGGACTCATGTCAAATAATTTTAATAAGCTGCCGAAGTTGCAGAAGAGAGTACAGATGCCCCAAAGGCTGAATCTGCAGCTCTAGATACATCGACATTGTAATGCCTGATGAACGTATTGGAGGAAGACCAACTCGCAGCCTTGCAGACGACCTCCACCGGAACCTTAGCGTAGGCGGCCCAAGACGTAGCCAGTGACCTCGTTGAATGAGCCCTGATCTCTTGCGGAGGGGGAAGACCCGAAGCCTTATAAGCAGATTGGACCGTCTTCACTACCCACGTGTATAATATTCTCGTGGAAGCGGCCGCTCCCTTCCTTGGCCCTCCGGGTATTACAAAGAGCCGATCCGTGGAACGAAAACTCTCCGTTCGTTGCAAGTAGGTGGAAAGAATGTTGACCACATCTAATCTCCCTAGATACTCTTCCTCTGATGACAAGACTGCATTTGACAGGACCGGGAGCACTGATTCCCAATTAAAATGGAACACCGAGGAAACCTTTGGCAAGAATGATGGAACAGGCCGCAACACAATCTGATCTGCAAAGATCTGGCAATAAGGCTCCCTGCAGGAAAACGCTTGCAGCTCCGACACTCTCCTGGCTGAGACAACCACTGTGATGAAGACTGACAGGAGTGTGAGGTGATATAGTGAACATGAAGCCGGAGGGAGGAATGGTGCCACCATGGTGCTCCCCAACCTTGCAGGCTGGCATCTGACGTTAGCGTTATCCACTCACCTGGTTGAAGGGGGTCTCCCTTTCAATAAATTCTGTGACCTGCGCCACCATCGCAGACTGCTCCGGACCGCACATGGAAGGAAGATTAACTGGGTCAGGGACCGCCTGTCCCATTGTCGAAGAAACGAGAATTGGATATGGAGCATATGCCAATGGGCCCAAGGCATTTCAGGAATGGGTGACGAAAGGACTCCCAGAAATGAGAGACACTGATGTGCCGTGCAAGTACAGGATGCCATGAGAAGTCCGGCTAGGGGGATGAATCGAGAGACCTTCTCCCTTGGAAGAAAAAGCCATGAAGCCTCTGTGTCGAATATCATGCCGAGGTACTGCAAAACCCGTGCCGGCACTAGCTGACTCTTCTGCCAGTTGACCAACCAGCCATAATGTCTTCAGAACTAGATCTCGGTGCTGTAAAATTTGTTGTTGAGACTGAGCTAATAGAAGGACATCGTCCAGATAATGGAACACTCTTACGTTCTTCAACCGTAAAAGGGCTACAAACACCTTTGAAAATGTCCTTGGCGCTGAGGAGAGGCCGAATGGAAAGCATCTGAACTGGTAATGGTTGCGACCTACAGCAAACCGCAGGAATTTCTGGTGTACGCTTGCAAGTGGGACATGGAAGTAGGCATCTTTTAAGTTCACCGTGAGCATCCAATCTCCCGGTCTCACCAGTGCCTTTATGGTCTCTACCGACTCCATGCAGAAACTCTCCACTCTGACAAACTGATTCACCCTCCTGAGATCGAGAATTGGTCGAAAACCGCCTGTAGCCTTTTGCACCAGAAATAAAGGGGATACACTCCCTGGCCTCTTTGATGCTCCGGCACGATCTGAACGGCTTCTGTCCGCATCAATTCTTGAACATATGAGAGCAGAAAGGTCTGCTTTTCTAAGGAAGCTGGTGCTTGAGTCCGGACAAAATGATCCGGGGGTATGGAGGCAAACTCTATTTTGTACCGTGCCTGACAATCTCCAGCACCCACTGATCTTGAATGGTGTCCGCCCATATCTGCCCGAAGGAAGCCAACCGAGCCCCCACTATGGGCGACAGGGCAGGCCGTATTTCAGAATAGCTTCTCTGTCTTCTTGGGGGCCTGAGAGGGCATTGCCTTGGCCCCTCTAGAGTAGGATGACCGACCTCCTCGCCAGGCGCTCCGGAAAAACTCTCTTCCGGGTCGATATGCCCTGGCCTCCTGGTATGGCTCCCTAAACTGTCTGTTCTAACAAAAGGGCTGTTGCCTTCTCTTCCTATCCTACGGTAGCAGACCCGACTTACCCCCTGTCACTCTCTTGATAGCCTCATTCAGGGGGGCCCCAAAAACGACCTTCCCTGAAAAGGGAATAGCGCAAAGACCTTGCTTTGAGGCGCCATCTGCCGACCAATGCTTCAGCCACAGAGCTCTAGGACCCGTCACCGAAAATGACATTTGACGTGCCGCCAAACGCACCAGATCCACCGATGCCTCTGCAACAAAATCCGAAGCCATCTTTAGGTCACTCAGGGACTCAATGATCCTTTCTCTAGATGTTCCAGAGAGCAAAGCCTCTTCAACTCCCGATATCCATACACGCATAGCCTTGCTGATTGAGGACAAAGCCACCGCGGGCCTGCATGATGCCTGTTGCATAAATCTTCTTTAAGTCCACCTCCAGACGTCTGTCCATGGTATCCTTGAAGGAAACATAATCATCTAATGGTAATAAGACATGCCTGGCCAGCCGTTGTAAAGCTGCGTCTATCTTAGGAGTTGTATCCCATAACTCGGAGTCTGATGGCCGACATGGGTAGAACTTAGAAATGCGATTAGGCAATTTACCCCTCTTATCCGGCCTTGTCCACTCCTCCTCTATGATCTCCTTAATCTCAAAAAAGAGGGGAAAGGTAGGTACCTCCTTTTTAATATTCGGGAAGCATCTCCTTTGTTTGCTAACGGGAATGGGATCCTCCTCCCAGCCAAAGCGAGCTTGATAGCGGAAATAAAGGTAGACACTAAAGCAAAGTCAAATGAAAAAGTCTCCTCCAGAGCTTCCTCCCTGTCCGCCTCCGACCCCTCCGAGTCTGAATCTTGGGAAGACAACACCTCTCTAGGCACCTCTCCTTCCCTATGCCGTTTAGAAGAAGAACTACTTTGCGTGTACTCCTTAATGCCCTCTGCCACTGCTTCTCGAATATAGGCTCGTATATCCTGTGAATCAGAAGTTGTATCTCCAGCTAACTCTCTGATGCAAGTGAAACATAACATCTTGCATGGTAGTGCCCAGGCACCACATGCCCGACATGACTGCGAGGATGTGCCTGCTTGAGGTGAGTTTGACCGAGGCCTAGGTTGGGTTAACTGCGGAGACCCATGCGGAGAAGGCCTGTTGGGTCTAGTCTCAGGAGAAGCCGAAGTCCTGCGGGAACGAGACTTCACCTTATGCTTCCTATATTTAGGGCTCTTCCCCCTGAAATTACATACCCATACGAGGTCAGCACTCTTTTAATCCCCATGAAACACAAGAAAAATACAAATAAGAAAAAGATGAGACTTGGCCAAACCTCTCAGATGAACTTCGTGCCTGTATAACTGGGCTACCCGGACTCATGGTGGCTCACTAGGGAACATTTACAACCCATAAATATTGAGAAGCAACAGCAGAAAAAAATAAAAATAAAATAAAAAATAAATGAAAAAAAACCCATTTAAAAAAAAAATAAAAACAAAAATAATTCATACCATCCCTAACCAGGGCTTACCTGATAACTTGAAGTATTGCAGAGTGTAGCAGCTTCAAGGCCTGTATCGCAATCCAGATTGGTATAACAGCAGCAGCCAAAACCAATCCATAGGATCATAGCATTTATAGCACTGCTGTGCTGTTTGAATTGAGCCCCAATTCTGGCGTGTGCTCCACGCTGGATTGCATCAGCCCCGCCCCCTCTACCACCCACCAATCCGGAGCAAGAAGGGGCGGGTACTGCGCTCCACGCCGGAACGCACGCTCACGGCCGCGGCTCTGGCATCCAAAGCGCCGCTCTGCCACCGCCACAGCACGGAGGAAAAACCGACAGCTGGCCGGGAACACCTCCGTGAGTACCACCATGAACCCGACTTACCTTGCACAACGCCTGAGACCCTTTAGGTCACATCTGGCCCTAACGCCCGGCACCAGGCATGCCCCATCCTGTGGCTTTACCACATACCGGGACATCTACCACCCGGGAAAGAGGCTGAACCAGCGGTGGGAGGCCAACAAAATCATAAAAAAAGGTAAAATACCTCAACAAATAAAAATAAATAAAAAATAAAAATAAACTGTCAGATAGGTGTCCTGAGCGAGGACAAAAAAAAGAACAAGTATGAGGGGGGAGAGGGGGGATTTATGCTTTTGTTAGGGGTGGTCCTACAGGTAGTCGGGGTTAACCCATTAGTATGCCGACTACGCTCACGGCCGCGGCTCTGGCATCCAAAGCGCCGCTCTGCCACCGCCACAGCACGGAGGAAAAACCGACAGCTGGCCGGGAACACCTCCGTGAGTACCACCATGAACCCGACTTACCTTGCACAACGCCTGAGACCCTTTAGGTCACATCTGGCCCTAACGCCCGGCACCAGGCATGCCCCATCCTGTGGCTTTACCACATACCGGGACATCTACCACCCGGGAAAGAGGCTGAACCAGCGGTGGGAGGCCAACAAAATCATAAAAAAAGGTAAAATACCTCAACAAATAAAAATAAATAAAAAATAAAAATAAACTGTCAGATAGGTGTCCTGAGCGAGGACAAAAAAAAGAACAAGTATGAGGGGGGAGAGGGGGGATTTATGCTTTTGTTAGGGGTGGTCCTACAGGTAGTCGGGGTTAACCCATTAGTATGCCGACATGAGGTAAGCCAGGAATATGTATATATATATATATATATATTGGGAGATTTAGCTTCAAATGCTAGCGCATTAAGGATGGAATCCATTCGCAAACATGCTCATTTTAGGGCTTACTGTCCATTTTTATTAAAAGTTCATAGAAGTCCTTTCTCACAGGGGTTTCTCCAACATAACAACATAGATTTGTCTTTAATTAAAATAATGTTTTTTCAAAGTCTCACCGACTTCAGGTTATCTCTCCGAAATAGGCTGCATTCAACAGACTTGCCACACAGGCTGGTTCCAGGATGTAGTCCTCCTGACTCCTGGACGGACACCTCCCTTGTCTTCGAGCCCTGAACATCAGCCAGCAGCCTTTCCATAAGGGCTGTGCACAGGTGTGCAATCATTAGGTGCGGGCCCCTACTAAGCCATGGTCCCAGGACTGGAGATCTCATCGCTCCCAATTCTCTTTGAAATCTCCCAGTTTCAGGATCCCATGCCAAATCCACAAAACCTGGGAAAAACTGCAACGTCAGCTCTTTCCCAGTACAAGAACTTGCTTCCTGGAACCACTCAGCACCTCTAGCTGAAAGTCCTGGGTGACTACAACCCCCAGTTCTACTTTTGGATTGCCACAACACAATACCACAATATACATATGTATGTGTGTGTATATATGTGTGTGTGTGTCTGGCTGAGAGTCCTGGGTGACTACAACCCCCAGTTCTACTGTTGGATTGCCACACAATACCACATATACCATTATCCACCCCGCCCCCCTTGTTCCGATCCAGAGGAGCGGACACACAGACCTAGACCCTTTGTCTGGACATGTCCTGCCTTTTTACGTCTGTACTTCCACTAGTGATGGTCACTTACTTTAAATGGAGTCATACCAGTCTTTATATCTACGGAACTATCATGCCTGTTCCAGGCCTCACTTTCTTGTTCAGTCATCTCTACCTTGTCACCATCTGTCTCCATAACTTTAGTCAAAGTCACATAGGTACAAGTCTCTGAATTGTCAACCTCACTCTGTTCACTGGCAAGCTCAGAGTGGTCACCCTTGGCTTTCGTGCTAGCCGTCTCACTCCCAAGAATAAAGTTGGAGCCAGGGTAAGCATTTCCAACAGACTCCCTGATGTAGGTTTTCCTGATGTAGGTCTCTGCACAGTCATCAGGTGTCTCTACACTAAACACCTCCATGTAAATGCCCAACCAGTCTTCATTGCCAATGGACATAGTGTAGATGATCATAAATGGACTACCCAGCTAAACTTGAGTGACTGTACGTAGATGGTGGTAATCTGCGCGATATTGTGGGTATTTACCGCGCGATATCGCTCTCCAATGCATCTCTATGGGGCTCTGTCCGTCGCTGTCGCGGGTCATGTGTCGCGGGTCGCTACAGCAGGACCCTTTTTGGAGCCGATTTTGCCGCGATTCTAGGTTGCTCAATGCAACCATTTGCGCGATATCGCGCAAAATGCAAATCACGCGACAAGCGTGTGATTTGCGAATCGCTCAGGCCCCATTCACACTGAGCGATTTGCATTTTGCGCGATATCACGCATTTGTCGCGCGATATCACACAAATGCTTGCATTGAGCAAGCTAGAATCGCGGCAAAATCCGCTCCAAAAAGGGTCCTGCTGTAGCGACACACGGCCCGCGACAGCGTCGGACAGAGCCCCATTGACATGCATTGGAGAGCGATATCGCGCGGTAAATAGCCGCAATATTGCGGGAATTACCGCGCGATAAATCGCTCAGTGTGAACGGGGCCTCAGTGTGAATGGGGCCTTAGGTGTGTGCCCAGCATAAGGTATCACAACGTTCCAATAGCTCCCTCCAAGAAGACACCAATGGCTGAGTATTAGTCATTAACTCCTCAGTTACCACAACCAATGGGGTGTCCCTGTCTTCAGACACATCCTGCTGCTTTACCTCATTTTCACTACTTTGAGATGGTGGCACCACATCACCCAGCTGAACTGAGTAAACTTTTCAACACTTTCATTATGAACCCTTGTACCTTCACTCATAGCCAGTGGCATTGTTGGATAATCCACGTTTTTAGCTGTCGGCTCTGCCATTAACTCTTGCATCAACATGGTACTGTGACACCTGAAACCAGCACCACAATTACCCTGGGGAATCTCTGGCTCTAAGCTCATGAGCCCCACTGAGATTTCCGAGGAGAGTTCTGTTGCACTCACCCTGGTTGCAAACAACGCAGTTTCCTCCAGACATGCATTTTTTTGTTACGTCCACCATTTTTCCCACATAATGAGCCATCGGCTCTGCAAGTAACCCATACATATCCTTATCATAGTGAGCCCATTCCCCCTGAGCATGGTCACTCAATGTATCCAAATTCCGAATTACAGATATAATGAATGCAAACGAAATTTTGTTTGTTGGACGAAATTTAGTTGCAGCAAAATTACATACATTTTTTTTCTATAGTCTGCAGAAGAGGAAAAAAAGTGTGAGGTTCCCCCCCTAATTCATACCAGACCCTGTAGGAATGATAGGAGGGACTCCCCCAAGTTAAAGTAAATAAAAAGTGCGTGGGGTTCCCCCCCAAAATCCTACCAGACCCTTTAGGTCTGCTAGGAATTTAAAGGGGGAACCACAGGGGGAAATGTGGGGTCCCCCTTAATAGCCCTACCAGACCCTTGACCCGAGCACTGACCCGGCAGGGCAGGAAAGGGGGCGATCGAGTGCCCCGCCCCCTCCCTGCGCCTTACCAGGCCATGTGCAGGGCATGTGGAGGGTGTCCACATGCCGATGGGGACAATGGCCTATTCCCCACAACCCTGACCCAGTGGTTGTGGGGGTCTGCGGGCAAAGGGGCTTATTTGCATCGGGCACCCCTTTAATTAAGGGGGCACCCAGATGCCGCCCCCTTGTGAATGAGTATTGGGTACTTGTACCCCTACCCATTCACTAAAGGGTTAAACAAAATAGTTATTAAAAAGTCCAGACTTTTGATAAAATCCTTTAATTGAAAAAAAAAAGAGACAATTTTTGATTATTCCTTTATTAAAAAAAAAAAAGGCTCCATCGATGTAATCCAGCGTCAATCACGATGCACAAGGCCCGCCGACCCGCCGCAATAAAAAAAGTTGAAATAAAGCAAAATCCGAATCAAAACGAAACAAAACACATTTTTTGCCAGTGCACATGTCTATCAGCAATATGCTTCAAATTGACATTTGTATTGGAAGGACATAACACATTATCACATGCATTTTTAACCCTTGCCTCTCCACTTTTCCAAGCACTGTGTAGAGGCAAGTCTCTCACAAACTGTCCTATAGTTTGCTCAACTGGCGTTACACCCAGCTCACACACAGTGTTACTGTCAGTCTCTTTGACTATAGCACTAACAGTTCCAGCAGACAGTTCATTCATAACAGTCTTGCCGACCCTCTCGGGTACTGAAGTTGTCTTCCTTTGAGAGCGCTGGGTTAGTGATGACGTTGACCACTTCTCTCTACCGCCTCCTGTAGGCTCCACAACACTTTCCCCAGCGTTGCCAGCTACAACGGCAGGCAAATTATCACCATAACTGGGGCTTGCAGGCTCTCTCTTTTGCCCACCACAATCTCCAGGGGTACCCCATAGCACAGGGCATGTTGCAATCCCATGCCCAAGTTGCTCAAACTGCGGCCAGGGAGATGGCTGTGGCGTACCCCACAACTCAGGGCATGTCACTATACTATGCCCCTGCTGGTCACACACTCCACAAGATGCAGGCTGACTTTTATCAAATGAACTTTCCGTCAGTTCCTGCCGAAGCTTACAAAAGTTAAGCTGAGCCACATCTCCTCTGTAGCTTCTCACTCCTAGTGATAATCTTTCACCTGTAGCTCTAGGAAATGCCACTCTTCTTCTGGGCACTTGCTGGTTGTGCTGGACTCTCTCTCCAGACGGCAAATGCTTCCCAGTTGCTACGAGAGATGATACCCTCCCCTCGGACACTTGCCGGCCCTCATGGCCATGCTGGATCCTCTCTCCCGGCATCTTGGTTTGGCCCCACTCCTCTGCAGGGGACCTCCATGGCACGCAGTCAGTAACCCTGCGTTCACTGGCATTGCTACCAACAACTGCGCACTTGCTGGGTCTCTGTTCAGCCCCTCGCTCTCTCCAAGTAGTCAGAGCAGGCTTTTCCACTGAAGTGGCTGGTGTTATCGCTGCCAGATGTCGCTTGCACCAGTCCACAGCAGACTCACAATCTGGCAAAGCTTTTCCTGGCACCTGTGCAGCTTTCACAGGTGTTGACCATCCCTCCAGCCACCAAGCTCTTTCAACCATTTTGTCATAGTAGTCCTTTTTCTTTGATCGGCCCATGTCAGAAGTCACTCTGTTTCACAGTCCACAGAAAACAAGAGCACTGTCTCTTTAAGGGCTTTTCTTTCTCTTGCAGACGTTGTCTCACCTGCTTTACACAGCATGCACTCTGTGCTGTCTCTCACAGAAATATCATTCACAGACACATGAACTCACTTTAGCTGGAACTCCAGTTTGTCCAATGCTTTAAAAAAATGGCTTCTGCTAGAGGTAGCGCTGGCTGCCCACATTGGAACACCACTTGTGAGATTTAGCTTCAAATTTAAGCAATTAATTATATATCTCATGGAATATTAATAATACAAATGACAATGTGAACTCTACTCAAATCTTGAAAAGAAGAAAAAAATATAATGGTAAATAGTGCTTTGTCCTTTGTTAAGCCTGAGACATGACATCTTCATACAGTCTGGTACCATTTGTCAGTCTTTATCTTGTTGTTGTCTGTTCTAACTAGACCCCCAAAATGTATAACCTGGGAATCTATGATGTTAAAAGTCTGAGAATGGCTGATGTTGGACTCTTTTGTATCGAAACCATGAACGTAAATATACCTTTATTCTACAAAATTAAAAGAACAAAATAGCTTCCAGTATGCCTATGTTTCATTATGTGTAGATGATAAGTTTAGGCTTTACAGTTTCTTTCTGTGAGTGCATAGTAGTTACGACATGTCTTGAGTAAATGGCAACTGGCTGTAGATGAGACCCTTAAGGGGAAGAATGGTTTTAACATTAACTACCTCCCGGTTGGCCGTTGTAAAAAAACGGCCGCTCAGACACGCCCCCTCACGCGCACCGCTGGACATGCGCGAGCGGGAAATGCCCGATATTTAAAAACAGGCAGCGATGCCTGTTAACATACAAGCGATCCGCCGGCTATAGAGCCGGCGGATCGCTTGTATGGTGTAACGATCGGTGTGTCCCCCCGCCCTTGTCCTGCTGGTCCCGGGCTCTGCTGTGCCCGGTGCGAGCCCGGGATCAGCATTGTGCCTCTGTCACAGGGGATCAGAGGAAGGTCAGTACACGAGCTCCCTCCGGTCCCCTCCCCGCTGCAAGAATGCAGACGTGTTGTATATTACATCACTTCCGCATTCTTTGTCACTCTCCAGCTTCAGAAGCTGGAAATAAGCTGATGGAGCAGATCTTTGCTTCATCAGCTTCTTTTGGTGGGTCCTAGGTGACATTAGGGGTCTTGGAGACCCCTGATGTCTCCATAAAGAGGACCTGTCACATATTTTGCTATCACATAGGGGGGTTTTATTAGCCCCCTATGTGATAGCAATAAAGTTTAGTGGGGAAAAAAATAGTGAAAAAATTTAAAGTTTTCTGTGATTTCGTGGGTGCGCGCAATTTTAAAGCTTGACATGTTTGGTGTCTATTTACCCAACGTGACCCAATCTTTTATATTTTACCAAAAAACTGGGTAATATTAAATGTTTCCTAACATAATGTTAAAAAAAAGTATTTTTTTCAAAATTTTCAGTAATTTTTCCTAATTATAGTAAAAAATAAAAACCGCAGTGGTGATTAAAAACCACCAAAAGGAAGCTCTATCAGTGCCCACAAAATGGTTTAAAATGTATTTCAGTACAGCGTTGCATGACTAATGTCAGTCAAAGTACTGCAGCGCTGAATACTGAAAAATGGCCTTGTTAGGAAGGGGGTCTAAACGCCTGGTCTTCAAGTGGTTAATGGAAAAAAAATTTGTGGATGTTCGATGAATATTTAATTTTTTTGTTTGTTGTTGATTTTGAACGGTTTTCTTCCTGTGTTAGTGTCTCTGGTGTTTATATTGTTATATCCAGAAATAATAAAGAAATATTAAACAACTAAATGGCAACTGGAAATATACTTACGGTGTGCCCAATGGATATTGATGTATGGTAAATATTATTGACAAGCAGTAAAAGAGCTTTAAAAAGACCCTATTACAACCTACAAAAAATTGCAGGTAAAAACAATCAAGTATTTTAAATGCTTGCAGTGTTTTTTGTTTGTGTAAATCATTTTCTATTCACTTGTAATGGTTCCTGACTCAGCCCCCTCTCTCTTTGCACGTCATAGCCTTATCCTCTTCTTGGAGTATCTAATTACTCTCTGTACTGACCCAGCATCTCTGCCCCTATTATGTAGCTGGAATCTGAAACCACCCAAACAAAAAATAGTTTTTATAATTAAAATAATTGCTGCTGCTGGTTACTGGCTTGATGCTGCAGATGTGTTTGCCTTCTATTGCTCCCACAAAATTAGAAAAGTTACAGTGTTCCCTGAAAAGATGAGCAACCATCGACCACTCTTTCTTGGTGATTTGGCCATCAGCACATCATTTAGCACCCAAATGACAGAGCATGTGTCTTGAATAATGTACTGTAGCTAGCCGTCGTTTTCCCAAATATGAAAGCGAAGTGCAGACTGGTCAACGACGGTCTGGTTACTAGGTACCGATTGAAATACATTTTAAAAAAAATTGTTAAAATAATTAGGGATGTCCCGATACCGATACTAGTATCAGTATAGGGGCCAAATACAGGGCATTTTCATTAGTACTTGTACTTGTGAAAATGCCCTGATTCTTAAGGCTGATACTGGCCTTTAAAATTTTTAAACCGCAGCGGCTGGCTGAGTTCCCGCACTTGTGGGAACCTCAGGCAGCCTTCTGGGGACCTGGCATTAGCTGTCCCCAGAAGGCTGTTCTGTTCTATATCTCCTCCTTCCCGGTGCAGGCACAGCCCCACACCGCACGTACAGCTCCAGAGCTGGCACCCGCCCGTTCAACTCTCCACCCACCATTTCAGCCTGGCAACCACCTGATCAGCATAGCCATTCCTGCAGAGCCCTGGAGAGATCTAAATGCAGCCCTGGTGAGATCTGTATTGAGCTCTGGTGACATGTGTATTCATGTCACCAGATCTGAATACACCATTTTGTGTATGGTGTGGTGGTCTGGTGTACTATACCTGGTTTCTTCAGGTATGCTTCCACTTCCTTACTGATGTATTGCCCCCAGTTGTTGGTGTGTATAATTCCTGGTTTCTGCTAGAATTTGTTGCTGGACATAGCTACAAACTCTTAAAGTTTTTCTGATGTTTCGTTCTTATGCTTCATCAGATAAGTTGTTGTGTACCTTGAATAATCATCAATGAAAGTCAGTAGATCTCCGTTCCCGCCTGAGTTTTAATTGGCCTGCACATGTCACTGTGTTTGAGCTCAATGGGGTGGGTGGTCTTTCTTTGGGTGGCCTGTGGAAGCGGGGTACTTGTGGCCTTCCAAACAGCATTTGCATGTCATGAGCATTTGGAACTGCAGTACGGTTATATCTTCTGATAAGCCTCTCTTTATAATATCGTTTATGGCTTCTGAGTTTCGGTGCCCTAGTCATCTGTACCATAGATGGATACATTTGTTGTGTGGATTATGAGTGCCTGTCTTGACTTGTTCGTCTGCGGTGATAAGTCTGCATAGGTGTTCATCCAATTTTCCTTTTGCGAGGATTTGCTTATTGTTTTTAATTGTACATTCATCACCTTGGAATTGAACAGTGAGACCATTATTAGCAAGGGTTTTCACTGATAGAAGGCTTCCTTCTAGGTCTGGAACATACAGTACATTTTTCACGAGAATACTCTGCTTCTCCCCTGACGGTGTGATGCAGTTTAATAATGCTTGACCGTTACCTTCTTCAGTAATACTTTACCCGTTTGCTAGGAAAACTTTGTCCTTTGCACTGAAATCAAGTTCTATGAAAAAGGTCTTACCACTAGTCACTTGACTTGCTGCTCCCTAGTCAATACACCATCCAAATAGTATACTATTCTGATTCGCTTTAAAGGCAGTGCTCCATGACATGCCTGCAGTTTCCTTTGTTACTGCTTTAGCGCTTTCTCTGCTTGGCTCTCCAGATTGAACAGTCCTTTAACAGATGACCAGTTTTTTTTTTACAGTGAAAACACGCTCTGCATTCTTTGTTTTGATTTGCGGTATCATGCACCTTAAGGGCTTTCATGTTTTCTTCATTGTGTTCGTTCCTGCTCAGGTCTGGTTTCTAGAGCGTTAATAAGAGCACGGTATGACTCTAGAAGGCTGCATAGCAGTAATGCCACCACATGGTTATCTTTAATTTCCTCTCCAATTGCACATAATTGTTCTTCAATTTCCAGCATGGCATTCACATGTTCACACATTTCCCTTTTTCTAGCCTTATCTTGTATAGCTTGCGTAGCAGATATAGTTTACTGTTTTAGGTTTGAACGCTCATGCAGTTTCTATGCCTTTAGCTGTATTCTGTCTTCTTATGTGGATAAGCTTGTCATCTTCCACTAGCAGACTTATAATTTATTTTGCTTGCCTGTTCTTGTCCCATTTCCCGGGGGTCCATTAGTGGGTCTGTCTGTACTCAGTACTTGCCACAAGTCGTCTTTGCTTAGCAGCATTTCAAGTATGAACTTCTATAGATGGTAGTTGCTATTGTTGAGCTTTGCGATTACAAACACCATATCTGAACTAGTGATGGGCCAAACCGACCGGAGTTCAGTTCGAATTCAAACTCAAACTCAATGCAAGTGTATGGTGCTAGAATTTTGAACATCAATTGTCCTTTTTTTGAAAGCTTATATGCAAGTTAATGGCCATAAAAAGGATATAGGGATTCGGGGGCACTGCCCTGGGGGACATGTGTCAATGAAAAAAAAACTTTAAAAAAATACAGTTTTTAGAGGAGCAGTGATTTTAACAGTACTTAAAAGGAAACAATAAAAATTAAAAATTCCTTTAAATATCATGCCTGGGGGGGTCCCTTAATCTTTTAAACAACTGCTGGGGAGGCAGCCTGTATGAAGAGGCCACAATTTAGGACACTCGGAACAAGGTTAGAAATTTTTTGGATAAATTATGTTGCCTCTTTTGCAGATGTTGGATGAAAGTAACAACAGGTGCTTTAACCACTTGAAGACCCCTTCCTGGCCAGGTCATTTTTCAGTATTCAGCGCTGCGGTACTTTGACTGACATTTATTCCGTCATGCAACGCTTTACTGAAATTAATCTTTTACAATTTTTTGGGGGACAGATAGAGCTTTTTGTGTTTTGTATTGTTGTAAGCCTTCCCATTGTGCTCCCTGCTATAAAGGCTGGTTATGGATTCATGCATGTACCACTTTTTTCTAGTTTGACAGATAGAGCTTTCTTTTGGTGGTATTTGATCACCACTGGGTTTTTTTTTTTACTATATAAGGAAAAAAACACCAAATAAAAAAAAAACTGTTTCCTTATATTATGTTAATAAAACATTGGAAATAAATAATCTTTCTTCATACATTTAGGCCAAAATGTGTTCTACTACATTTTTTTGGTAAAACAATCCAAATAAGTGTAAATTAATTAGAATACAGTTATACAGTCTACAAAACAATGGTATATATATATTGGAAATGTATCAAACCTGGTGCTCTGACAGCCTACCACATTTCTTGAGACCCTAAAATACCAGGATAGTAGAAACACCCACAAAATGACCCCATTTTGTAAAGCAGACACCCAAAGGTATTTGATAAGATGCATGGTGGGCTGTCACGTACCTGGTAGGGAGACTGAATATTTTGAGAAGGCTTCTCTTGCACCTCGTGTCTTGTGGCTTTTGAGGTTGGTGACAGAGGCCAGGCGGACACCGAGTGGCACGAGTGCTCAGGGAAATCCAGAAATCGAGGTCACAGCAAGCCAAGGTCAAAAGCCAGGAGATCAGATTCGGTACCAAAGGGAGAAGGCAGAAGAATAATCCAATAAACAGTCCGAGGTCAAAAAGACAGGCAGCAAATGGGGAAGGTAGTCAAACAGGAACAGGTCAAAATCCAGGGACTTCGGTCGCAGACAGGACAAGGCAAAACGGGATTCCAAAACACACTAAAGCTGAAAAGACAATCCAGCAACTAATGGGCATGTAAGCCGGGTTTAAATAAGGAAGTGAGCCAATCAACCATGTCACTTCCTGTATGCCATTTGGCGCGCTTTTCTGTGCCGTATGCGCAAAAAGACGTGCTATGCGCATGTGTGTGAGCGTCCTCCTTGGCGCATGCGTGGAGCAGGTCTTTTGCTGACATTGGTGTTTTAAAGATGCCATTTTTTTGGCACAAGTTTTCAAAAAATGAAAAATATTTATACATATATATATTTTTTTATACAAAGTTGTCAGTAGCATATTTTCTATACATAACACAAGCATATTTAGATTTATACCCCAAAACATATGCTGCTACTCCTACTGAGAATGGGGATACTACACATGTGAGACTTCTTCACAGCGTAACCGCATAGAGGGGCCAAACATCCAAGGAGCACCATGAGGCTTTCAAGGGGCATAAATTATTCATCTGACTACCTGTTACATTTGTGGAGGCCCTGGAGTGCCAGGACCATAGCAACTCCCACAAAATGACCCCATTTTAGAAAGCAAACACCCCAAGGTATTTAATTAGTGGCATGGTGAGTGTTTTGAAGATTTCATTTTTTTGCCACAAGTTTTTGAAAAATGAAGAAAGAAAATGGAAATGTATTTTTTGCACACAAAGTTGTCAGTTAATAAGATATTTCTTATACACAGTATAGGTATACTCAGAATTACACCCCAAAACACATTCTGCTACTCCTTCCAAGTATACCACACATGTGAGACTTTTTCACAGCCTAGCCACAGAGAGAGGAGTGTAAATACCATGGAGCACCATGAAGCTTTCAAAGTGCTTCATGGTATTTGGTACGGAGCGCTTTCGGGGAATGATATGACCCCCATTCCCACAAGCCAAGCAGACCTTCTGGTACTTGGCTATCCTAGGAATTATACACAATGCTATGTTCAGTGACCAGGAAGTACAGGAAGTTGGACAAAAGGTAAACAAAACAGTACCTGTGATTCCAGGAGTGCAGCTGTCTTCAGAGGATGACTGGGACTGGTGTTTTGGATGGAACATTGTCACTTGGACATGCAGATGGGTCACTACAGGCAGCAGGAAGAAATGTGGTCAACTAGGTCAGTGTAACACTCGCCCCTAGGGGTCTGGCTTATGGACCGCATCTGCGGATTAGGCCTCTATCGAAGAGGACGGGTATCAGGGTGCAGCTCTACCTCTGGACCCCCTCCTCAAGGGAACCCTACCAGGGGTCCCAGGGGGAGAAGGCCGGTCAGGATGCCTCCTGTGGAACAGCAATACCTTCCTAGGTGCGTGGACGTCCTTTGAGTCTTCCCATGAATCCTCCAGAGGACTGCAGGATTTCCACCGTATGAGGTACTGCCAGCGGTTTCGGTATCTGCAGGAGTCGAGAATCTCTTCCACCTCGTACTCCTCCTCCCCGTCTACCGTAACAGGAGCCGGCGTCGGGGGCACCCGATCCGAGAAAGGGTTGTTCCGAAAAGGTTTCAGCAGGGAGACGTGGAAGGTTGGATGAATTCGCAGCTCCGGGGGAAGAGAGAGCCTCACAGCGTTGTCGTTTACGACCTTCTCGACAGCGTAGGGTCCAATGAACAACCTGCTGAATTTCCGTGTAGGGGTTTTCAGGCTCAGATTCTTGGTGGAGAGCCACACAAATTCACCTTCCTTAAACCGAGGCGGCGGTTGACGTCTGAGGTCATAGTACTTCTTTTGTCTTTCTTGGGCCGACTGTATGTTGGCCTTGATGGCCTCAACGCCTTGCTGTATGCGTGTTACGTAGTTGTCAGAGGGGGGATTGTTTGAGCGAATGATAGTGGATGGAAGAGGGACTGGATGGAATCCGTAGTTGGCATGGAACGGCGTCTGTTTGGTGGAGGAGTTGACAGCATTATTGTAGGAGAATTCTGCAAGAGCCAGGAGGTGCAACCAGTCATCCTGCAGGTGGGTGCAGTAACACCGGATGAACTGCTCGAGGCATTGGTTCACCCGTTCAGTCTGCCCATTCGTTTGTGGATGGTAGGCACTTGAGAGCCGGTGGTCGATCTGCAGCTTCTGACAGAGGGCTCTCCAGAATCTTGAGACGAACTGCAACCCCCGGTCCATTATGATGCGAGAAGGGACACCATGTAGTTTGAAGACTGATGTGAGAAATGCGTCAGCAGTCTCCTGGGAGTTCGGCAATCTGGGCAAAGGTACGAAGTGCGCCATCTTCGTCAGGTGGTCAACAGCTACAAGAATAGTGTTGCAGCCATGGGACACGGGTAGGTCAACGATGAAGTCCAAAGAAACAACCTCCCACGGACTGCCCGGTATGGGGAGGTTAGTCAGCAACCCGTAAGGAGGGTGTCTTCCATGCTTGCAGGATGCACAAACGTTGCATGTGGTCACGTAGGTCGTCACAGTCTCCTTCATTTTCGGCCACCAGAAGTACCTTCTCACCAGTTCCAGCGTCCTGTCAATACCGAGATGACCTGCGGTAGGGGAGTCGTGGAGGAGTTTGAGTATGGGAACATGCATAGCAGGAGGAAGATACAGTTTGTTGTCTTGGTAGAGGAACCCTTCTTCATCCTGCGTGAGGTTAGGGGGACAATCGGTCGTTCCCCGTAGTGCCAGTTTAAGCTGGCTCTTTAGGTCGACTGTGGAGGCCAGTACCCTCTCCGGCGGGATGACGGACGAGGTTACGGAGCTTCCTTTGGAGGGGTCACCGATCCTGGAAAGGGAGTCCGCCTTACCATTTTTGGACCCGGGTCGGTACGTAATTACGTAGTTGAAACGATCGAAGAAGTAACTCCATCGTACTTGGCGGGAGGACAGTGTCCTAGTCGTCTTCAGGTACTGAAGGTTACGGTTGTCGGAAAAGATAACGATGGGATGGAGGGCTAGTAACTCCTTTTCTCCTATAGGGTAGTTCCTTTCAGCGTTGTTAAGCGTTCTGGAGTAAAACGCCACAGGATGTAGAGGAGAAGAGAGGGATTCCCTTTGGGATAACACGGCCCCAATTGCCATCTCAGAGGTGTCCACTTCAAGGATGTAATGGTGAGCAGGGTTAGGTAGTCTGAGGATGGGTGCGGTAGTGAACCGTTGTTTTAGGTCATTGAAAGCACTTTGGGCTGCAGTCGTCCAGGTGAACCTCAGTTTGGTGCTGGTGAGTTTGGATAGGGGTTTGACCGTAGCCGAGAAATTCCGTATAAACTTCCTATAGAAATTTGCGAATCCTAGAAAGCGTTGTAACGTCCTTCGTGAATGGGGTACAGGCCAGTTGAGGATGCACTCAATCTT
>NW_017309101.1:28378-34910 GCF_000935625.1 Nanorana parkeri | reverse complement strand
CATCGGTATCTAGGTACGTATTTGCCCAGGCCCTGGGCTCCCCGCGTAGATAGGAGATCATGGTGCGGACCTGGGTTTCAGTTCGAAAAGAAGTTTACATGCGTTTAAAAAGTCAGAGTACTGCTTACGGTCTCCTGAGAAGGTATCGGGAGGGCTTACCGTAGGCTCCGGCCCTCCGCTAGCATGGGCCCCCTCCGGCTGTCTTTGGGAAATACTATCACGTAGGGTTTGATTCTCCGTGCGGAGTTCCCCAACGTTCAGGTTAAGGGCTTCCATCTGCTGGGTAAGGTTTAGGATGTGCTGCGCCAGTTCCGCTGGGTCCATGATTCTTTATAGGGTCCCACTATACTGTAACACTCGCCCCTAGGGGTCTGGCTTATGGACCGCAGCTGCGGATTAGGCCTCTATCGAAGAGGACGGGTATCAGGGTGCAGCTCTACCTCTGGAGCCCAGTGTGTGGAGTAAGGCGAGGAGGGAGCTGCTTCACATCATGCCCCGTATAGCAACACGTTAACCCTGTATAGTAACAACAGGTTAGGTATGGAGGGTTCAACAAGTAATAAAGACAGTAGGAAGTTCAATGGAGTATACGAACAGTAAGCTCAATTAGTTTCGATGCAGTTCAACAGGCTGTATAACAGTATCGCTCAATTAGTATGAAATGCAGTTCAATAGGATGCAAGAACAGTACAGCTCAAGTAATATCAATGCAGTTCAATAGGATGTATGACCAGTATAGCTCAATTGGTAGAAATGCAGTTCGATAGGATGAATGAACAGTACAGCTCAATTAGTACCAATGCAGTTCAATAGGCTGTATGCACCATATAGCTGAGCTCGTGTCAATGCAGTTCCATAGCTTTTTAGCCAGCAGCTATGGCCGGAATACTTGCGGTTCTGTGGCACTCCCTGGTGTGGGAGGATGTAGCTAGGTCGGATCCTCGAGTAAGCTGGTTCCTGCAGGGGAGCAAGTGGAGGCTGGTTTGGTCAGCGTCCTGCTTACAACGATAGTGGGACGCCGATCAAACCGCTGACCGCGGCTTTATGCCGACGGCTCGAGTGCAGGGGGGCAGAGCCTCGCAGCGCGCCTGCGCCGTAGCGCGGACGGAGCTCGTTCCCGGCTGAGGGGAGATGGAATCGTTAGTCAGTTCAGGTGGCAGACAGAGAAGTGGTCAGTAAGCAGGCTCAGGTCAGTTCAGGCGGCAGGCAGAGACATGGTCAGTTCAGGCGGCAGGCAGAGACATGATCAGTAAGCAGGCTGAGGTCAGTTCAGGCAGCAGGCAGAGACATGGTCAGTAAGCACGCCGAGGTCAGTTCAGGTGGCAGGCAGAGTTGTTGTGAGTATTTAGGCAAAGGATCAATCCAGGTGGCAGGCAGAGACGTGGTCAGTATGCAGGCCAAGGTCAGTTCAGGCGGCAGGCAAAGATGTGGTCAGTATGAGGGCAAAAGGTGGGTCCAGGCAGCAGGCAGAGGTGTTGTGGCAAAGGATCAATCCAGGTGGCAGGCAGAGACATGGTTGACAGACATGCAAGGATCAGTTCAGGAGGCATGCAGAGATGTTGTCGGTATGCAGGCAAAGTATTAGTCAGGGCAGCAGGCAGAAATGTGGAAGTCGGTACACAGGAGATCGGGCACAGGCAAATAACAGCTAGTCAAGCCCATAAACATCTTCACCATACCTACACTATAGTTGCAGTGAGGTATGGTAGAGGAGGAAGCAGTCTTTGATGCAGAGGCCAGGTTTTGAGGGACAGTTGGGACAATAGTAACGGGTGTCCCTCCTTATTCCTTTTTTGCTACACACAACATTTTCTTTGGGGTGTCCTGTTTTCTTGGGTGGAAGGAATCTTAGCGGGGAAGTGTTTATCGTGCAGCCTGCTGACTGCATCAGACTGCAGACTTTCAGGAGCAGGGCTTTCCTGGTAAATTAGGGATGTAACAATTGCTTCTTGATATTAGGGGTAAGAGCCAGCTCTTCCTGTAGACTTATAAATTACGTAAGAATTGTACATAGCCAATTGAAAAAGATAGATGGAAACTTTTTTATACCAGTGAACAGAGCTTCTAGTTGCCAAGTAGGGCTGCATCATCTGGTCATTGAAATCAACACCACCCATATAGAGATTGTATTTGTGGACACTCAGAGGTTTTTGGGACAGGCCAGATCTTCCTTGGATTTCCACTGATGTGTTTAGGTGGATGGATGACAGCATGTAAACATCCCTTTTGTCCTTCCATTTGAGGGCCAAACGTTCGTCATTCCTCAGACTTGCTGACTCCCCCCTTTTCAGCTTCTGCGGACAATATTTTGGGGAAAGCCAATCCGATTTGATCGCACTGTACCACAGGCTGGGGTTTTTTGGAGGAACAGGTGTTTGAACAGGGGCACGCTGCTGTAGAAATTATCCACATAGAGGTGATGGAATAGGGGTGACAATAGGTCCCACACAATTCTTCCACTGATTCCTATGTACGATGGGCATCCAGGGGGCTCCAAATGACTATCCTTGCCTTCATACACACGGAAGTCATGTGTGTATCCGGTGTCTCTTTCACAAAGCTTGTACAGTTTCACCCCATACCTGGCGTGTTTGCTTGGGATATACTGTTTTATATTATGCCTGCCTGTGAAATGAATAAGGGATTCATCAATGCAAATATTTTGCTGGGGGGTATAAATTTCAGAAAATTTGGCAGAAAACAAATTGATGAGTGGTCTAATTTTTTGGAGCCTATCATATGTTGGCATGTTGAATTGCGGTTGAAATGAAGAAGCCTCGTGATCGTTTTGTATCTTGTCCTGGACATGGTTGCAGAATATAGCGGCATGTGATGAATTGGGTTTGTAGACCAGTACGCATTCAGTAAATTTTTTTGGGTGAGTCCCATATTCAGTGTTAGGCCGAGAAAGGTTTTAAATTCAGAAACACTCAGAGGCCTCCACTGAAATGGCCTGGCATAGGAGGAATTAGGATTGCTTGCAATGAACTGTTGATAATAAAGGTTGGTTTGGTTCAAATTGAACAGGGCGTCAGTAAAGAACAAATACAAAAATTGGATTGGTGTAAAATTCTCCGTTTCCACTTGGACTCCTGGATTGTCAATAAATGGGGGGATGACCGGTGTGGCTGAATTAGAGGGTAGCCACAAGGGATTTGTTGGGGGTGAGCGGCAGTACTGGTGCTTGGCTGCTGAATGTCAGCTGGATGTTGGACAGCACGCCTGGATCTTAACTTCTTCTTCTGAATCAGAGGAAACTGAATCGCTGCTCTCCACAGGTTTATACTCTGATCCAGAATCTGACATAGAGGCCTCTCCGTCACTCTCACCAGACATGCTGAGTATTTGAAACGCCTCCTCGCTGCTGTACATTTTTGGGAAATTTCTGTGCATATACTTGGGGGCACTGGATGACGCTGGTACTTGGATGTGCTGTACCGGTTATGTGAGCATCACTCGCTAATTGGTGCTAGCAGGCTGGCACAGTGGTAGATACTGGCGTGTTCTCATGGCACTGAGTGCTGATGATATGTGCTGCAAATGTGGCACTGATGACACTGAAACGCTATCCCCACTCCGGTGCCCGGTACTGACAGGACCGACACAGCGGCTGCTCGGAGAGAGAAGGAAGAGAGATCAGCATTTCTCACCGCTGATCTCTCCCCCTTCTCTCTCTCTAAAGTCGGAAGCGATGTCTATTACATAACTTTCGCCTTTAGCTGTCATTTCTCTGGCTGGGAGCCAGAGAAGAAGCTGATGAAGCAGATCTCTGCATCATCAGCTTCTTTGAGGGTCCCTAGGTGACATTAGGGGTCTTGGGGACCCCTGATTTCTCCATAAAGAGGACCTGTCATTTTTTTCTAGCTATCACATAGGGGGCTCTTTAGCCCCCTATGTGATAGCAATTAAGTGTGTAAAAAATAAGTTTTAAAAAAAGTTTAAAAAAAATATGTGTCGGGTATTGGGTAATTGGGTAATAATAAATGTTTTATAACAACGTAGTGAAAACCATTTTTGTTTTCAACATTTTCGGTCCTTTTTTTGTTATATAGTAAAAAATAAAAAACCCCAGTGGTGATTACATACCACCAAAAGAAAGCTCTATCTGTCCCTAAAAAATGGTATAAAATTTATTTTAGTACAGCTTTGCATGACTAAATAAACGTCAGTCAAAGCACCGCAGCGCTGAATACTGAAAAATGGCCTGGACAGGAAGGGAGTTTAACACCCCGGTCAGCAAGTGGTTAAAGGGGTTCCAGGAGATTCAGATTTGTCAAATGGCGCTGTAGATCGGCAATGGTGATGCCAGAGTATGTGCTGCCATTATAGGTGAAGGAAAGCTGAAAAGGAAAGCCCCATATGTAGGGAATTTTTTGCCTTTGCAAAATTTGTAAGACAGGTATCCTGTCTCTGCATTTGGCAATGGTGGAAGGTGCCTAGTCTGCAAATACTTGATACTCAGAGCCCTGTAGTTGTAGAGAGGAGTTAGCTCAGGCTGTCTGCAAAATACTGTCCCACATGCAAAAGTATAAAAACTTCACAATGATGTCTCTGAGGCGACCTGATTCGAGTTTCCTGGTAAGCGTCCTATGAATGCACTTGAACTCCAGTTGATAAATAGGGAAGGATAAAAGCAGTTCCTGTATAAATGCTGTTATTGTGGATTGAAGGTCCAGCACCATTTCGGGAATCCCACTGAAGCGTAGGTTGCACCGACAGGATCTGTTTTCAAGATCCTCTAGTTTATAGTAGAGATTTTTATTTTTATTTTTGAGGAAGTCCATATCCTTGGCATTGTTAGCGAGTGTAGCATTTTGTATCATCCATGCGGGCTTCCAGGTTCGCTGTGCGGCGGCCTAGTTCCCTGATCTCTCTGATTTAGCGGTCTGTCATTTGTTTAGATGTAGATTGCAGGGCCTTGTGGAGCATCTTGTCAATCTGGGTCACTAGTTCCTTATGACCTCTAATAATGCAAGTGGGAGAAGGAGAACTGGCATGACTATCCTCATCTTCATCAAAACATAGTATGGAGTTGGCACGAAGAGAAGTAGGAGAGCCAGGATCAGTTGGTGTCATCTTGGATGCCACACATGCAAGGGCTTCCTTAATATAGCAAGTTTTCTGCTTTGAATTGGCACTTGGAGGTGCCATGAGTGCAGCCATGGAGGCAAAAGACCTGCTGAAAAAAGATGGGCTGTTAGGCAGGTTGTTCTGGAAGGCCTGAAAGGCTGTCAGGGGGCTCTGGAGGCTCGGAGCTGATCTAAGACGTGTCTGTCCTACACTTTTGCATGCATGCGCCACACTCGTTAGGATTTTTAAATGACGGTCTTAATGCATCATTTAATCACAGTCCAAAAGTTTTGAATGAACTATGATTGATCTTATATGACTGCATTCCATTCCATGTTCACTTGTATACTGCAACCTGGGGAAAAATTTATTTTTCATTTTGTGTGTTTTTTATCCCGAATTAGACATCTCCATGAAACTGAGGGTAACATTACATTTTATTTATAAATCATAAACATTGTAGCCATATCATAGCCAGAAACATGATACAAAAATGGAAATTTAATATTCACATACATTTTTGCCCTAGATAGATATAGTTTAAAACTTGATGATTAAATTCTCCAAAATGCTTCTAGCTAAAGAGGTCCTGAGGGCTTGCTTTAACCCTTTCGCTGCCAATGACGTATGCCATAGGTCGCTGGCAGAGGGGCCCTGTAAACAGACTCTGTTTAGCTGTGTAAAGCCAATGGTTTACATTGGAAGCGATTCTGGTGGCTGAGCTGCTGCCAGATCGCTTCCAGAGGTCTTGCTTCCGGGCTCTGCTGCCCGGGACCAGTAACACGAGTGTGGACAGGTAGAGAGACTGGCAAACATTTGTTCGCCAATCTCCTCCCTGATGAATGGAGCCGAAAACAACGCTGATTGCAACACTTCCGGCTTCCTCAGTTGTCATTCCCTGACTAGAGAAGCTGGGGACGAAGCTATTCAAGCACGATGTAAACTTGAATCACTTCATTGAAATGGAAAGGTAAAACTAGTGGTCTAAAGGACCCCCTTATCTCACCTTAAAGGTGTAGGTGTGTTTATTTTCACCACTAATATACTATCACAAAAGGGGCTTGTGAGGCTCTCTATGTGATAGCAATGAAGTAAAAAAAAAAAGTCGAAATGAATTTAGGAATACAAAAATAAATTTTAAAGTCCCCTGTCCCATTGAACGTGTGCGTACTAACATAAACAAGCATTGGGTCCACTTACGTAAGAAAATGTTGATTGCGTTACACGTTAGGTATTGCCACGTGCACCAGAGACAAAAAATTCTAGGGCCAATATTCACAGTTAATTCTAAACCGATGACCTGCACAGGCTTTTAAAAGGTTGCCTACTGACAATTTGAGGTACTGTATTTTGTCACTGCTTAACGGGCGCACACAGGTTTTAAGCTTGGCATCTCGGGTATCTATTTACTCAGCATAACCTTAAATTTTATTTGTGGTCCGAGCCTTATCAAGTAAGTGAT
>NW_017309101.1:0-28340 GCF_000935625.1 Nanorana parkeri | reverse complement strand
CATGGCCTGTGGTGTGCCTTGCCTTCTCAGGTCAGCATGCCTAAAAGGGGGCATACTCTGTTTGTAAATTAAATTAATGAAAGCAAGGGGAATGGGAGGGTGGGGACGTTCGTGACCCGCCTACGTGAATCCCCTGTGAGCCGTGCCGTCTTTAAAGGCACAGGCTCCTCCCACAAATCCAGGCTAGCCTTCGGCCAGCCTTCAAACATGTTACAAAAAAGGATATTATATTGTAGTTGCTGGCACTAAAATTAACTTAAGTGCAATTTTCACTGAAATTTGAGGTTTGATAAAGAGTCACGCTAATATCATGCAATGTAAACATTTGCATCAGCCCCCATTGTATTCTACAGGGTCTGTGCTTTCAGGAAATATATAACTCTTGGGGGTTTTAGGTGATTTTCAGGCCTAAAATGTTCATTATAACATGTGAGTAAAAATGCTTTGGCAGTGAAAGGGTTAAAGGGCTTTTACTGCTTGCTCAGAATATGTACATTCTATAATGTGCATAATCTGGGTAAAAGTGCACTTTAAAACAGATCTAAACCCTTTGCTACAATGTTATATCGGATTTAACATATTAATGTAACTTCAAATGTTTTTAAATACTCAACTGCCATTTATAAATGTTTGCCAGTCCTGCCATATAAATCAAATGTGCCCCTGGTGGAGACTACAAGTGACATGCCAGTGCACATTGCCTAGACATGATCCACTATTTTATCTATCAGGAGCATGGTCCATAGAAATCATGTGTAGACAGCACTCACATGCAAAAAAACAAAGTAAAACCAGTATTTAATTAAATCTGACTCTGATTTTTTATATTAACACAACATTTCTCTTGAACACCAGGCAAAATATACTATTTAATAATGAATATACAAAATGTATAGTCATTAGGGATCAGATTCAAGTTCACGTTTGACCTGAACCCAGGCTGTTCGAGTGTCCATCAAACCCCCTAACAGACTGACCCAAATTGGCCTGATTATCCACCACAATCCCCTGCTGCTGAAATGTAAAGAAGCAGCTGGGGATCCCAAGCAATATCATTGACCAAATATTGATCATATTTGATCAATGATATTACCCAGGGTCCCTGCTGTTGTGTTTATATTCCCGTAGCACTGGGTATCTGTCATTCAGAGGGCTATTCACTAAAGAGCCGAAGGATCTAGCCGCAGCTTCGGCCGATCCTTCGGCTCACTTTGGCCGCCGGTCGAACTGAAGGGCTGTTTTACGGGCTATTCACAATAACCCATACAGCAGCTGAGTGGCTCAGCCGAGCCAAACGCATATGCTTTGGCTCGACTGAGCCGCAGTGACAGCCGAAGCGGGGAGAAAGGGCGGCCAAAGCTGATCGTTATCCCCACAAATGACAACAGCTGGGCCGGGCGGACGGTTCGGCGGGCATCAGGTTTTAAAAAAAAATGTATTTATAATGTATTCCTTTTTATTTCGCAGAGTCGTCGTCGTCGTGGACAATGCTTGGCATCGTGATTGACCTTAGGATTACGTCGGTGGATCCATTTTTGGGATTTCTTTTTTTTTTTAATAAAGGGCTTATCAAAAATCCTTTTATTGTGTTTTTTTCAATTAAAGGATTTTTCAAAAGTGTGGCCTCTTTTTTTTTTCTTCAAATTTTAATGTAACCCTTTAGTGAATGGGTAGGGGCACAAGTACCCCTTACTCATTCACACGGAGTAGCCACATCTGGGTGCCCCTTTATTAAAGGGGTACCCTGATGTGAATAAGACCCCCTGCACGCACCCCCACAACCAACGCTCCAGAGCTTGTGAGGAAGAGGCCCTTGTCCTTATCGGCACGGGGACAAGGTGCTTTTCAAGGGGGGGGCCCTGGAAAAGCACCCTCCCAGTGCCGAGAGCATGTGGCCTGGTATGGCAAGGAGGGGGGGGGCGCTCGCTTGTCCCCCCCCTTTCCTGCCCTGCTAGGTCTGTGCTCGGATCAAGGGTCTGGAGGGGAATTTTAAGGAGGACCCTCCTAACATTTATATGGTTTAGGAGGTGGACCACATGCTGGGTTTTTTTCTGTTAACATTTTTTTTTCTTTTTTTTACATTTAAATAATTTTTAAACATTTTTTTCCATTTCTTTAATTTTTTCCATTCTGCTCGCTACCTCGGAGGTAACAAGCAGAATAGCCGAGCCGAATGCCGCTTGGCTATTCCCTCACTGCCGTTCGGCCCCTATGAGAGCATATTCAGCTGACCGAAGGCAGCGGATGTACGGCTGATTTCAGCCGATGTACGGCTGAAATCAGCCGTACTGAGCCGAAGTGAATAGCTGAACCTTGTTCGGCTCAGTTCCCTTAGACTTGGTCATTCACTCGGCTGCTATCGGCAGCTTAGTGAATAACCCTCTTAGTGTCAGGATTGCAGCGGGTGGTCATAACTGACAGGCAGGCCCGGCACTACCGCCAAGCAAGTAAGGCGGCCGTCTGAGGGCGCTGCAGAGTGAGGGTGGAAAAAAAACACGCGCGGCACCTTTAGGCAGTCACCGGCCAGCTAAATTAGGACCCCACCTGGAGCTCCTCCCACCGGACCAGCGCTGACTCGCCGCTGCTCTCCCGCGCCGAAGGTAAGTGAAAAAAAAACAAACCATAGCGCAAACATCGGGGAATTTTGACAAGTACAAGTACTTGTCAAAATGCCCTGTTTTTACAGGTGGGTCGGGGAGGGCGCAAAAATGCACCTTGCCTGTGTAGGCAAGAATCCTAGCACTGGCCAGGTATAGTACAGGAAGAGAAATGAGGCACACGCCTGCTGCCCTTCCTTTCCTGATCACACAGGCTGCATGCCTGGATAAGGGTCTGGTTGGAATATTAAGGGAAACTATTTGTTTCTCTTTTTGGTAATAAAATGTGTAACCCCTTAAGGACCAAGGCCTTTTTTTCGTTTTTTGCTTACGTGTTATAATCCACATTCTAGGCCAGAAAATTACTTAAAACCCCCAAACATTATATGTTTTCTGAAATCCAAGACCCTGTAGAATAAAATGGTGGTAGTTCCAAATTCTTATGTTGCACAATATTAGCGCAACTTATTATCAAACCCCAACATTTTGTGAAAAATGCACTTAAGTTAAATTTAGTGCCCCAAAATATGATATAAAACCTTTTTTTTTAAAAATAAAATATAAAAGATGAGGTTACAATGAGTAAATAGATACCCAACATGCCCAGGTTAAAAATTGTCTGCATCCATGAAACTGCGACAAAATGCAGAGCCCCAAAAAGTCTATATACAGCGCTTTAAAAGTCCCCACAGGTCAATATTTTAGAGATACGTGTAAATATTGGCCCCAGAATTATTGCTCTCACTCTGGCATGCACAGCAATACCCAACATGTGTAGCGCGATCGTCGTTTTCGTACGTAGGCGCACCCAACGTGTGTGTACAAGAAGACGCACATGCTCAAGGGACTTTAAAAATGTGTTTATTATTATTACATTTATTTTATATTATTTTTGAAACAGTTTTTTTAATGTTACTTTAATTGCTATCACGTAGGGGGACTTACAAGCGCCCCATGTGATAGCATATTGGCAGTGACAGGTCCTCTTTAAGGTGATACTGGGGGTCCAAAAGACCCCTTGTATCACGTCTCCACTTTAAATAAGCTATTGAAGTGCAGATCACACATCAATAGCTTATTGCTCTCCTTCAGGAGCCGAGCAATGACAGCTATGGGACCGGAAGTGATGGAATCAGCGTCGCTCCCGGTCCCATAGTGCGGGGAGGAGATCGGTGAATGAAAGTTCACTTATATCCTTCCCAGCTTCCCATTGGCACCCGACATGCCGTTTCCGGGCCCGCAGGAGGGGCAGTGGAGCCCGGAAAACCCAGTGGGGGTGTCGGGCAGGTGGGGCGGCCACTTTAACGGCCCATAACAGCGGAGTCGCCAGAATTGCTTATAGTGTAAAGCCAGCCACCGGCTTTTTTTTTTTAAAGAGAGAGTATACATTTATAACATGTTTATTAAAAAATGGTGTGGGGTTTCCCTTACTATTGAAACCATACCCTTCAACAGGCATGCAGCCTGGATCACCAGAAAAGGGTTGGGCAATGGGCTGGCATCCCCTTTCCCACATGCCTTTTTAACATTGTTGGGCTGTTCTTTTATCAACAATAGCTTGCCTATTAGCCTTGAAAATGGCCAGATGAAATAACAAGATTCAGGTCCCAAAGACTACAATGGGATTTGCCACTGAGTTTGGGGTTTGCAGACATTTTTCAGACAGCCAGAGTAGGCCACCCAACCACTTGCCCCTGGACCCCATTCCCTCATAACTACTCTAGTCAACCTCTTGTTCTATTCTGTGCTCTCTAACGCACAAATCTCTCCCACTCTATTGACATATTTTCCTCCCCTCTAAAACATGATCTGATCACCCAATACCTAAAAAAGACCTTACTTGGTCCTCTTAATCTGAACAACTTAAGAGCCATCTCCTTGCCCCCATTTACCGCCAAATATCTAGAACACTTGGTCTATATTTCGCCCGCAACACTCCACAGAAACTGCCCTACTAAAATTCACAAATATCCCACTTTCTGCTAAACCCAATGGCCACTACTCCATCCTCATACAATAGGACCTGTCTGCTGCCTTTGATACAGTTGACCATCCACTCCTCAAAAAAAACTCCATTCCGTTGGCCTTCGAGACTTTGCTCTTTCCTGGTTCACCTTCAAACTACCTAAGCTCTCCTTCAGTGTCTCTTACAACTCTAGTTCCTCCTCCTTTTCTTTCCATGGGGTCCCCCAAGGCTCTGTGCTCCGATGCCTTATATTCTCTATGTAAACCTCCTCCTTTTGATAACCTTTCATGAGTACCAAAAGCAGCTCTATGCTGATGACACCTAAATATATCTCTCAGCTCCTGAGTCTCATCGCTAATTTACTAACTGATGTAGCAAAATTGTTGAAAACATGCTGATAAATGTAGTAATTATCAGAATGTATGCAGTCTGATGCTGATTTGTAGTCTGGATTAATTTGGTGTCCCGTAAACACTCTGTCATTATCTGCATCTGTCTGCTGCTAGGTATAATGCAGGGCATACCCTGGTCACAGAACAGAGCAACCAATGAGGGATTGCTATGAGTGAATATCCCTCTCCATCCAATCACTGTTAGACAATGGCCATTAGTTCTTTTACTGAAGATCACACCATATGAGCCACCGTTATCCTGTGCTGGGATATCGCTGACCGAGTAAGGGGGACGCTACACTGACATATGCATATGGATTTCACACCACTTCCTAAAACTCAATCTTTCCAAAACTGAGCTCATTCCCTCCTCTATGGTGCTATGTGTAATTCTGTCTTTTCCTGTCTTTTCAGCCCCACATCCAAACACTGTCCCATTCTTGCCTTTACTCCGAAACATTGTTAAGATACACAGTTCCATTCTTGACTTTACCTCCGAAACATTGTTAAGATACACAGCTTCTTAACAAATGATACCACTAAGCTTATAGTTCACATCCTGGTCTCTCTCATCATGACTACTGCAATTCCTCTACCATTAACCTATCTCTACGTAGGCTATACCTCCTTTAGTCTGTAGCCCCTATATAATATACATACATGTGCTATCACAGCGATTCTTGTTCCTAACTGTAAGGAGTTAATTTGTCACTGTGTGTGATCTGAAGCAGAGATTTGTGGGGATTGCAGTGCAGAGCTGACACTGGGGATTGCTAATAGAGCTTTTGTGAACTACGACTCCCAGAATGCTGTGCGAGAGGAAGGAGGAAGGGCTATGGATTGCAGTGACTGAGCGTGCCCAGTCTGACTGGGGGATCTGGAGGAGACAGGCCTGTGTGTGAGGCACTGTGTGAATTAGGACTGCAGGCAACAGAACTGAGTGATTCCCACTGACAGTTTGGGACACACAGAATCGGTACAGCCGCATCCTGAAAGACTGATGTTCATCTGCTAAACCGGAGAGACTGTGTTTGAGCACCCGAACTGAGGCCTAGTCGCGTGGCTGAACCGGCCACCGGAGTAATCCAGCCTGCCCAGCTGAGTGAGTGGAGCCGACGGAGCTGACTGAGATCATTGCCAGGTACCCTAGATGACCCTAGACGGCCCTTAGACGATCCGAGATGTCCTGCCACAGGCCTTAGAAGACTACATCCTTTCACAGACGTCGGTCTGAGGAAAGAGGGACATTCACATTCCACAGACAATCATCCTCCTTTTCCCAAAGGGACACTGGAAGTGGTGAGAGGCCTTTGGCCATTGCAACAACTGTACTTTCTACATCTGCTATACAGCAAGGGCCCCAACGTTGGCTAGCCTAGGACAGTACTACTGGCCAGTAGTTTAGAGTGGACTAGATACTGTTAAGTAGAGATATTACTGTTGATTATATTCAATTTAAGTGTATTATCTGAAACAATCTGACATTGCTGGTTTTTCGTGCATGCAATATATATATAGCTGCAGCTACTGAGTTGTAGATTGCCTTAGCCTGCTGCCTTATATCCCTTTGTGTGATTGTTGGGTATACTATTGCCATAGTTGCTTTGTATATTGTGCTATTATTAAATCTGCTATAAAACTGTTCAAAGGTGTGTTGGTGTGCTGTGGATCCAAGATTTGGGCGGTACATTGGTGCAGGGGGATAGAAATATCCGGTTATTCAGCGGCTCCTTAGGGGGTGAGCGCTACAAGTCTATCATGATTGCTGCTCCATACTCACCCACGTTACTCAGTGACCGCTACCTTTCTCTTCCAATCCCGCCACTGGCCTCGGCTCATCCAGTGAATAAAATTTTAAATATGAACAACTCTATTATTATTATTGTTGTTGTTGTTATTATTATTATGCAGGATTATTATAGTGCGAACAGTTTGCGCCGCGCTTTACAATATAAAGAGGACATTACAGTTACAATACAAATCAAGACAAGATGGTAAGGAAGGCCCTGCCTGTGAGAGCTTACAATCCTAATCAATGCAAAGCCATCCACAACTGTGTCACAAAAGGCTACATAATCTACAAAAGGCTACGTTACCAACCTCATCTCAAAATATTATCCAAACTCTTCAGGGAAGCCCATACTTCTTCATAAAATGCTGCGCAAACTGCTGGTGCTATAAAACATTATAATAATAACAACTATTCTTACTGTAAAGATTGATGATAAAATCTTCTTTCTACCATGCACAATGACTTGTTTGCTGCTTCTTGCCAATTTCTGTACCATTTACAGTGGATACTTTGTTCAGTAGAACCATTTTGCTGCTTTTGTGATAATGGTACATTGTTTTTTGATGACTCAGTGAGCCATGAAAAACAAGCACTGTCTTTGACTGTAGTTTTTACTATGCATACTGGTAATTATGTTGTACTATGAAGCATCCAAAGTGCACGCCCTATTCCTGGGAATATGAACATAAAAACTGGAGATGGGCTTGTAAGAGAAATGGTGCTAAGGTCACAAGTGCTAAGGGCACTTTGTAGAATTCTTAGATCATAAGGTTTGGCACTTATTGCATTTTTTGGTAGACAAGCAAAGTGCTGATGTCATGTCTCTGCCCATGCACACTTGCTCATTCAGAAAAAGGTGGCCTGTGAAGATGCATGCACGGTTTCATTATCATCATGGAGTGTGTGTTGTAAACGGGCAACTGTACACACATAGTCTATGATCTGCTCCAACAGTGCTCCTTCTATTATCAGTTCCTTCTCTGCCTCGTATACCCCCAATATTACAATCAGCTTACACCCAGTTTCCCTTCATGATCACTTTTAGAGATATGGCACACTTGGTCATGTTTGGTTAGAGTTCTGTCTAATTGCACAGGAATCAATACAAATGTGTTATAAATAACTCAGAAGCCAGTAACTATTGAGCCTAAATTAACCAAATCATAAATAGACATACATGTGCTAGTCTCATTAAAGCAATTATGGAAAAGGAGTGGAACTTATCGAAAATAGGGATAAAAGTGGACTTTCCCTGAATGTTCTCCATATTAATGTTTGTTTTGACTTGTAGTGACAAATGTGAAAGCAATCTATCCAGAAGGTCCTGGAGCAAAAGACAGAAAAGAATAGGCGGAAGGACACATGACAGGGCAGACAGGTATTTCGATTCAAGTAGTGACTCAAAACTTTCTCATTTTCTGTCTCAGTGGTAGTGGACACCAGGAGAAGTAGAGAGAGCAAGTCTCCCCAGCAAAGACACAGATAGCAATAAAACCCCTAAAAGGTGTTCTAGCTCTCCAGTATATTATCCAAAACTAAAAAAAAAGTTGTATTTAGATATACTGTTAATGAGCTGGTCTGTCTGTTGTGCGATTGTAGTCTGCCGCAATACCTCCGAATAGCTTGAAAATGTGTATATCCAATTTTATATTTGAATCAAAAGAGAGTATGAAAACATTTTATGGTAATTATGCTCTTAAAACCAAAAAGACTGAAAATAAGGGATATTCTGCACTTACCAACTCTATAGATCGAATATCAAACCGAAGCATATGCTTCGGGCTTGGCTGATCGCTTCGCCTGCTGTACGGGCTATTGTAAATAGCCCGTACAGCTGTGCCCTTTGGCCCGGCTGAACCAAAGGGCTCCGGCGGCCAAAGTGAGCCGAAGGATAAGTCGCAGCTTCGGCTTAATCCTTTGCCTCAATAGTGAATAACCCCCTTAATTTCCCTATTTAAAGGCCCAGGGGCCGCTGCTTTATTCCACATGACAAGGGGATGTCGAATGGCTGCATTGCATTGGTGTGTTTACTTCACAGGAAGCGTCATCAGCTTTATCCTTCTGTAAGCAAAATGTGTCAATGCAATATCCCTTGGAGCAGGGGTGCCCACAATGTTTGTGTTAAGATCTACTTTTCAAATGACGAGCTACATGAGATCTACCAACGAAAAAAAAACGCTCTCGCTCTCCTGGCTGTCTCAGCTCGTTCTCCTGGCTGTCTCTCCTTGCTCATCCTTCTGGCTGTCTCTCCTTGCTCATCCTACTGGCTGTCTCTCCTTGCTCATCCTACTGGCTGTCTCTCCTTGCTCATCCTCCTTGCTGTCTCTCCTTGCTCATCCCTCCTTGCTCATCCTCCTGGCTGTCTCTCCTCGCTCATCCTCCTGGCTGTCTTTCCTCGCTCTCTCTCTCCTGGCTGTCTTTCCTTGCTCTCTCTCTCTCCTGGCTGTCTTTCCTCGCTCTCTCTCTCCTGGCTATCTTTCCTCGCTCTCTCTCCTGGCTGTCATTCCTCGCACTCTCTCTCCTTGCTGTCTCTCTTCGTTCTCTTGACTGTCTCTCCTTGCTCTCTCCCCTGCCTGTCTCTCCTTGCTCTCTCCCCTGGCTGTCTCTCTCTCTCTTTCCTGGCTGTCTCTTCCCGCTCTCTCTCTCCTGGCTCACCTTGCTCTATTTTGCAAACAGTGTAGTATAACAGGCTGTGTAAACTAATATTCTTTGATGTAATACATAGCACTTCAACCACCAGTATCCACCAGAAAGGTGTCAGGGAGCTTGGCTCAGCAGACTCAGGCTAATAGGTAATCATGTGCGCACAGCTCAATAAATATACCAAAATGGAATAAAGGGGCCACCATTCACACTCTTCGTGATCTACCAGCATCAGCTTTGAGAGTTACTGGTAGATCACGATCTACGTAATGGGCACCACTGCCTTGGAGTATATCCCTTGGTTTTCATTTATTTAAGACAGTTGTTCAGCACTGCTAGTAAAGGTAATGGTTGAAAGGTCGATTCATTTCATTGGCCTGTTTCTGGGTTATCTATAGGCCCTCAGAACGTATAACGAATGATATTTCTCTGGTCCACACTCCCCTCGCATGGGAGACCTCACTTTCCCCCAACAAAGACCGCAAATCAGGAGACGTCTCTCTCCCACAGTCTCTCTCTTTTCTCAGCTGTCCTTCAGCGCTAATAACGGCTCTCCTGTGCACAGTTCAGCGGTCCCTCTCTCAAAATCCCAGGAATGTTTTTGTTGATTTGGAAGAAATAGCAACTGACACATTCCATGTGTCAAACAAATCTGCCCTTTTGACCTCAAAAGGGCAGATTTGTTTGACACATGGGATGTGTCAGTTGCTATTTCTGAGAGTTTTTATCCATTGTCCGGCCGGCTGAAGGCTTTTAAACTTCTATGTGAGTTGCTATTTTTAATAAATATTATTGTTTGTTGTACTGCACCATGAGGGTTGTTTCTTTTTTTCCAAATCAATAAAAACATTCCCTGGATTTTGAGAGAGGGACCGCTGAACCATGCACAGGAGAGCCGTTATTAGCGCTGAAGGACAGCTGAGAAAAGCTGCGGTGCTGTGGAAAAGAGACGTCTACTGATTTACAGTCTTTGTCGGGGGGAGAATGAGGTCTTCCGTGCGAGGGGAGTGTGGACCCCTCACACGGAAGACCTTGGGGGGGGGCTGCTGGATCAAGGGGAAAGGAACAGAAATAACTTTTTATTTTTTCTTTCTTTTTACCGCTAATAAGTTTGCTTATTGAACACTGTCACCTTTCCACTGATAATTGAGATTTCACCTTGGGACTGTTATTATTTATTATCAACCTACAACTGACATTATTTTTCACTGTTACTTGTGATTATATGTGCTTATTGCTATTAAGTATCAGCTTACCACTGATTATATTTATTGTTTGTTACAAATTACACCTTTGGAGAATTGCCTTTCACAGGCTACACTGTTTGATTTTTTTTCACGGTTAACTTGATGTTAGCACACCTTAATTCAATTCAGTTTAGTTTAGTATCTGAACTTTTTACACTTTGTATCTATTGATATCACATAGATTTTTCCACCTATTATTCCACCATTATTAGATCATGCTTACTCATTTTCTATGTTAGTCCATCACTATATATATATTTACACATATACCATTTGTTTGTATTCCACCTTTAGCACTGTGTCATTTTTTTATAAAAGGATTTTAAAACCAGTAATCTTTTGCTTTTCCTGTAAGTATTATACATACACTTGTACTTATACTTGTTCTTGCTTTTCCTGTAAGTATTATACATACAGTAACAGTGGCAGACCAAGTCACCAATGGGCCCCAGTACAGAAATTATATTTGCCCCCCTCCCCTGACTAAGCTAAAATTTTCAGCAATAAGGATCAATAGGAGCTAAAGACTAACATCCACATAGCCAATAATATCTATTGTAATGGCATGTAACGGGGTGAAGCTTTCTGAGTGAGCAGCAACATTCTGGAGCTCCTGCCACCACCCGTGAGCTCTATTGCATAATTTCAGCTCCTTCTTCTCCAGTTAATGGGGAACAGAGGGAAATGTGGCACCCATTCTACCCCTGGAACATCAAACCAAAGGTCTAGATGCTGTATCCGGACATATTTTGTTCCAGACACGTAGGCCACGGCCAAACCTCTATTGAATAGTAACAGTGGAGGTTGAGCATGCCTACTCACCGAGACAACTCACCTGGCATGGAATCTACTATGGGCAATTCACCGATACCTAGCCCAGATCTAGGTATTTGGTTACCGCTTAGTTCTCTGAAAGCACAGTGCTTGGAGAGGTGACAGTGATGGGTCCGGGTGTCATTCTAGAGAGCTTACATTATTTTAAAACTGAACACTGTTGATGGGTACTTGAAAACGATATGTGGTTATGTTTTGCAGTGCATCTTTCATAATTGTTTTTTTTGTGCTGCTCCCTTATACATTCAGCAGTTATGTTCCCCATGGTGTCAGGATCCAGAGCGCCTCCAGGGGTCGCTGGAGCCGGTACCTGCAGTTCCTGCGCTCACCTGCAGGTGTCTCCAGGCAGCCAGGAACTGTCAGGTATCAGCCCACCACTGGGTGGTGCTGGAACCTGCGGCTCCAGTGCTCACCTGCGGGTGTCTCCCAGCTGCCAGGGATCATCCCATCACCTGGTGCTTCCTGGGAGGGTATTTAGGCCCTCCCTGCAGGCAGGACGTCGGCTCAGTATCTGATCAGTTCCTGTGTACCCAGAACCTTGTTGCCTTCCCCTGACGGAGTCCTGTGTCCTGAGCCCTGTGACCTTTACCCTGCAGCCTGAGACCCGTAACCTGAACCTGTTACCCGTATGCTATCCTGAACCCTTCCTTGTCAGTTCCTGAATCTTGGCACCTTCCCCTGACTGAGTCCCGTGTCCTGATCCCTGTAACCCTGACACCTGCCTTGCAGTTCCTAACCCTGTTCCCGGTGGGGCGTGGCTTGGCGCATGGAGCAGTGAGACGTGTCTCAGATCGTCTCCCGCTCGTGTGGGCACAAAAACCGGCAGCCGACAGCTTTTCAGACCCGCTCGTGCAGACAAATGAGCAACAGGAGGAAGAAGGGGAAGAGGCAACCTCAGAAGGGCCCTTCACCCCGGCAACTGACCCGTTTTTTCACCCGATCGGTCGAGTATTCACGGACCCATTGATAGTTTATGGAGCTACCCCTGATGCGGGGGGTTGGCTGCAGCCCTACACTCCACCACCGCAAACCCCCGTAATGGCTAATCCTCATGTCACTTTTGCCACGCTCAACGTGCGAGGCTTTAACTTCGGGCCCGTGGCTAGGGAAGGTATTCCCCCGTGTATCGAATTTCCTTAATTTTCATATGCTGCTTTTATATCGGATTGTATGAATCTACTGAAAAATCTAATAAAAATTGATTCAACCCTAACCCTGTTCCCGTTGCTGTTCCTTCTGGCTCTAGGTGTGTTTTTGTTCTATTTGAATTTTATCATTTCACTGCTTGTGGTCACACTAATTTGGTCTGTCTGCGTGGGTACTTGCTTGCGGTGTGCACGGAACCCTGACACATGGCTACTTTTGTTCCCCATGATCTCTGTGTGTGATGTAAAGTAGCCAACACTCCAAGCTCACTTCTGTGATAAGACTATAACTTCAGTACAAAAAAGTTAATTAAACATTATAGATTATAGTCCATCATGGAAGCAGGCTTGGGGAAGTGACTACTCTGCAACACACACAGGGACCATGAGAAACAAAAGTAGCCACCATTCAGAAGGAAGGACTGTGTCAGCAGCAATTCAGAGATGATTTGAGGATCTATAGCCGAGTGATACACAAATAAGATACATTTTTGTTAATGAGTTACGTAAATACATTTTTAATATTTAACTCCTGAGTTTAGTGTCACTTTAAGCTCCTACAATGTAAAATAGCTGAATGGTCTTTCCAAATGTGCTCAGATTTTCTGTGATATATACAAAACAAGGGTAGATATTGTCACTTTCAGATGCACCATTCTCCAACCTTCCATAACCGATACTATTCTCAATGGTTCCATAGCATAAACCAGGTTATAAAAATAAAGGTGTTTTTATAGCTGTGGATAATACTTTTCCCATTCAATATTTAGGCAATAAAATTGATCCCTCTGGGAGAAACCTTTTCTTGAAATTGTCCCTATTCAACCGTTCACTGTGGTTAACCTGTACTTCCCTAACCTCAACCAGATCACAGCCTCGATTCAATATTTGACCTTATTACAAGACTTCACATCTCACACTATGTTCTTAGGGCGACTTCAATTTGACTATAGACCTGGTCCTGGGTTCCTCTGTCTTGAGGTCTGTCATATCATTTAACAAGTTCAATGCCCTCAAGAAGGCTCTCTTTAGGCTTCAGTTGGTGGATGCTTGGAGAAATGTACACCCTCTCTCGTAATTATACCTTTCTTATAGCTGATTGGGACTAATTTTTCTTGAGCCACCATGCTCTCGGGTGGAATCTCAAATGCATGATATACACTATGGTGGAGGGTCTGGAGAGTCAGTGCTGATTTCTCTTTTTCTCCCCATAACATCACTGTGTAAGCGGAGATGACACCATAAGGATTCACTGCTAGACACTTCCATCTGTCATCAGGCTATTGTGAACACCATTATTTTTTCTCATACCACTCTTCTAACCCTACCCCTTTGCCCCTTCGAAGGAAACTTTCATTCAACAATACAAACACAAAAATTTACCCGCACACTTACCAGCTAGCCTGCAAAAATAACAAATAGCACTGTTTAACAATTTGCGTAAAAAACAAAAGTTTTAGTGGCAAAATATGTGGAAGCCGCATGTAACAGTGTGTGTCTGCTCCTGGGTAACACTGTGTTACAATGCAGTCAGTAAGCCGATAAACTTATAGAGGCCGGAGTCCAAAAGTCCTTAGCAGGGAAGTTTATTGTACACTTTTAGTGACAACTTTTTCAAAACAGCACTGAGTCTTCTCAAGCCAGCTAGTAACAAAAGCACATAAACAAAAAGCCTATCTCTGTCAGAGATCTACCTAAACGTAAAAAACAGTTTCACCCTCACTAAATAAAGGTGCCAAGCTAAGTTTTTAAACACCTGCCAAACAAACATAACATTTTCTCAGGTGTCACTATACGTCTAGTGCAGCAGCCTGAGAGGTCTGTGTTTCACAGTCTCTCTCTTCCCCGTGACCTGTTAGCTGCATCTCCTTTTAAAACCTTCTGTCCACACCCTGTTTAGGTGAGTGAACCCATTTTGTAACTGACCGCCTGTTTCAACCTATTGCTAACATAGTAGCCAGCAATTACCTGACCCCGTGGCCAGTACAATCTGTCACACCGCACATCTCGTCAAAATTCTTCTGTGTAAGTGTGGTCCTAACTCTCATCTATAAAAACCTCCATGATGCAGGCTCTCCTAGATTAAAGTTAGGACCACACTTCATAGAGGAGCCTTGATGTGGCAGCGTGGTTTCCACATATTTTGCAAAAATTGTACAACTAAAACCCCAGTTTTTAATGCAAATTTAGTAATTAGTTTTTTTTTGGAAGCTAGCTGGGAAATGTTTGTGTTTGTACTGTGGAAAGCCCTTCAATATGCACCTTACTTTCAATTATAAACTGATTTGTGCGGTTGCCATTTGTTTTGCTCACGCAACAAGGAGCACAACTAATAAAAGAGTATTCCGGCACTATACTACCACTCCCCATAGGTTACAAGACCCTGTCATAGGCGTACTTTATCACCTGATGTATAAGTGGACCTATCTGCCATTAGGTCTATTGACTCTGTACGAACAATCCCACCATAATTACACAGAGTTTCCCAGTGATATTATGAAATGGGTGAGAAATGCTGCCGACCACTGACTAGGACCTTAAATTCCCATAATTTCTTAACTTATATCCCTGTCATTCAATGACCCGACAAATCACAGAAGCATATCACTTCTGAGATTCTTGACACTTTCCGTGACTTTTTCTCAGATATTCATAATCTTACCTGTTTTGACCCACAGAATTTTGGTGCAGATCAAGCCCAAGTGTTTGGTTCTATATCAAGGACACTACTCTCCCTACTTTAGATGGGGAGATGCGCCAATCCCATGATGTTCCATTTGCCAAGAAGGATTTAAGGGGAAATTATTAAATCTATCTCATCAGGTAAAAGTTTGGGCCTGTATGGGTTCACACCTAAGTTTTATAAAATGTATAAAAGGATCTGCTTGTGCCTTTCCTTACAAGGGTGTTTAATTCCACCTCCTCAAATACTCATTTTCCTTAGCCACATAAGGATCATACCCTTTGTGCTAACTACTGATCTCTCTTATAGGGGTAAACTCTATTCCAAGATGATCACCAATCACTTAAAACTTCTACTTCCAAACCTGGTTCATCAGGACCAGGTTGGGTTTGTCCCTGGTCATGATTCCATGTACAATACTCTAAAGACCTTGATGTTGATCCACCATGTGCAAGAGTCTCATATATCTCTATGCCTGTTATCAGTGGACATAGAAAAAGCCTTTGATAGTGTAAGTTGGGCATTCCTCAGACAGACCTTATTGCAAATCAGAGTGGGACCCAATCTCCTCTGCAAAATTCTGGCACTGTACTCCAGGGGCGGACTGGGCCGGGGGGCAGGGTGGCAATTGCCCCCCGGGCCTCTCTGAAGCCACCTCGAATGGGCCCTTGACCCCCGCTGCCACTTGCACACGGCCGCCCGCCGCATCCGACGGCTCTATGATCGGTGCGGCCGCTGCTCTCACCCTTCGGCCTATATTCCCAATAAGTAACACCCCAGGGTTGCCCATGATTGTACATTCTTACGATGGAACACCTAGCCATATCCCTTAGGAACAACTCTGCGATCTTTAGAATCTGTACAGGCCCATTACAGAACAAATTGGCTCTATTTACAGATAGTCTTTTGGTATATGTGACCCAATCCCATATCTCTATGCCCTCAATTATCTGTGAGTTCCAAAGGTTTTGTTCCATTAGTAATTTAAAAAATAACATCTCTCCAAATAACATCTCTCTAAATTCTCAATATTTATTTGCCTGCCGACCAGATAGCCCTTCTTCGGGATAAATTTGGTTTAAAATTTTGCTCATTCCCCAAAAAAACAAAACACGGATGTGGCAGGTGCAGTTATGCTGTTAATGTTTGATCCTTAGCCAAGTAAGCGATTGGAGATAGCTAATGTAGCTCTACTTATTAAGCATATGTCTGCATATGTTTACTCATTACATTTGCATCACTCGATTGTGTATGTGTTATATGTTTTATTGTAAAATGTTGGCTCTAAATAAAGAATTTAAAAAAAATAAAACATTTTTGCTCATATTGGCGTGGCCGGCAAATTGCAGAGTAAGACGTGCTTTATTGCGGCTCTCCACCCTGACTCCTTCTCCAACCTTTTCTCCAATACTTTCCCCCTTCAACAACTCACATGGGCAACAGAAAACACCCCAAAACACCTACAGGTGGATCGGAACGCAAATCAGGTCGGCTTCGCTCTTTTTTCCACCCATCTCACCACGACAGCTCCACAGTGGCTTCGACCGAGATGGCGCCAGACTCGCTTCCTACCCAGGCTTCATCCATACCTTCGCATGAGCTGGCTGTGGACTCTCCTTCCACCCACTCTTTGATGTCGGAAACTGATGGCCGTAGACCTCGATACCTGGACTCGGTTCCAGATGATGAGGATGCTGATCTCTGCTCTTACTTTCTCTCGTTACCTATGAGGTCAGACTTTCAGCGTTATGTCAATCGCATGGAAGAGGCCTACAAGTCATAGATGTCGGGCCTCTGCTCTGAGAACTCCCACATCGGCTTTCGTCTAGGGGACCTGGAATCATCTCAAGAGTCGATCTTGTCCCGCTTGGACTCTCACCACCGCCTTTTGTATGACCACACTACTCAGCTTCATGATCTGATCTATGAATAACATAAGAAAGGGGGGTCCCAGAATCGATGAAGCCTAAGGAGCTGATCCCTATGTTGTACTCTTTTTTCAAACTCCTTCAACAGAATAAGGATTCTGACCTGGAAAGTGACCGAGCTCATAGAGCCCTGGGTCCCCGCATGCCTAATGCCGCATCCACGTTTACTCAGTGAAAGAATCTATCAAGGAGGCTTTCAGGGCCTCGGATGAGATTCAGTTTATTGGCTCTCCACTATAGCTGCTCGCTGATTTGTCACTGAGAACACTTCAGATGCATAGAGCTTTGAAACCCCACTTGAAAACTCTCAGATCCTACAATATCCACTACAGATGGGGGCTTCCATTTCAACTGATCACTTTTGAGGATGGCAAGTCGTCTGTGTTTCGTCATATTGAGCATCTTCCCAAATTCTTGGGTGCCTTTCAGCTTCCACAAGTTGGTTTACCTGAGTGGCCTTACACCCCTGGTTTGTCGGATATCCCTGCTTGTGAGATGTGGCAACGCAAGGGCTCGAAGAAACATGCTGCTGAATCTTCGGCTGTCAAGTGGTCCCTTTTCTCATACTTTTTTCTTGTCTCATGCACGATGTTTCTTTTTACACATGTTTTGATACTGATTATTAACAATCTATTGTTATTTTTCTTTTCATTATATTGATCTATATCTTTTGCTGGGGATATATTTATGCATATATGTCTTATTGGTTGGTAACTGGGGTCAGGGTGGTGGCAGTTGATACTGTGGTGCCCCTCGCCTCCCAAGAGGATTGGCCACGATTTTGTGGGATTGTTTGCATTTTGCGATTTAGCAAAATAGTCTGGGACTCATTGCCTCCGTCCTCCGTTATGGTGTTTCTCAGTACTGACTGCCTTTTTAACTAGATGGTCAACTTCAATTTTGTTGTTTTTCTTTACTCACTTGTCTCTCATCTCTTTTTCTTTCTTTCCTTTCTCTTTTTTTTTTCTATTGACGAGGTGTGCCCTGTGTTCCTTTTTCCTCATTGAATTACCATGTTTCTGACGGTTTGCTCTATGAATGTGAAGAGGTTTAATCACCCTAGTAAGAGGTCACAAATAACTCTATTATATGCATGAAAAGAGGGTGGTGTGTTACTCATACAGGAGACGCATTTCCGACTTCCTGATCATCCCCGATGTGCTCATAGTTATTTTACTGATTGGTACCATAGTGCCAATTTGCTTGCTAAATTTAGGGGCGTGTCCATTGGCATCCACAATCATAGCCTTTTGAAAGTTTTGGACTCTAAAGTAAACCCCTTTGGCCGCTACTTATTTTTCAAATTGACTTTTGGTTCATGGATCTATACCATTGCTAACATGTATCTGCCTAATTCCTCTCAGGCCGTTCTTGCCTTCGATATCTGACAATTCTGGAATCCTTTACGGAGGGAACAATTATTTTAGGAGTGGATTTAAAATTTGACTTTGGAGCCTAGGTTGGATTTTACATCTGGTAAGACCTGCATTTCATTTGCAGATCTCAACAGGCTTAAATTAAAGTTTACTTCTATGCGTCTTATGGATCTATGGCGGACTCTACACCCTACAGACATTGATTTTACCTTTTTTTCCCCAGTACATAAATCACCTAGCAGAATAGACTATATCTTTGTCTCTCAGCCCCTATTGGATACTGACCCTACGATTACTATTGCCGCCAAAGTCTGGTCAGATCATTCTCCAATTTATAGTTTCTTTTGTTTTTCGGATCCTCCTTCTTGCTCCTCTTTTTGGAGACTGAATGATAATCTACTTACGGATCCTGTGTGCTGTGCTGACATATACAGACTATTCAAAACTTCATTTCTGATCATAATTCTGATGTGTCCTCTCCACCTGTACAGTGGGAAGCGATGAAATGCGTTGTACAAGGAGTACTGATCAAGCACGGTGCTCGCCTTAAGTAATGAAGAACTCAACAAATATCCTCTTTATTTACTAAGATTGATGAACTAGATCAGGCTCATCGTAGGGGTGGAAATGATTCTATTGGCCTTGAATTTTCGAATACACGCACTCAGCTCTTACAAATTCTTGATCAGTCTACCCTACGTCATTGGGACCGTTTATTGAAATCTGTCTATGAATTCGGGGGTAAGTGTGGTTCCTTACTATCCCCTGTTACAGCCTTGTAGAACTGCTACTAATATTCTTTCCTTAAAATCTGTGACTCGAGTTGTGCATTCCAATTCAGAAATATTGCAGACTTTTCATGACTATTACTCTCAATTGCATAACTTATCTCCTTCCCTTGCTTCTTCTTCCCCTTCTCCATCCATGGACTCAGTCTCAGAATATATTGAGGCCACTGCATTACACACAGTCCCGTCAGACGTAGCTGAGGCTTTGGACTCTTCTTTCACAGTTGAGGAGGTGACTAAAGTGATTAAGATGTCTAAAACTTTCCTGAATTGTGACATTAAATCATACTCTAAATTGTTGGCTTTACGTTCACAACCAATCCTTACTGAGGTGATCCACATTGATCAGGTCGGATTCATCAGTTTGAGAGAAGTGAGAGGCAATACTTGCAAGACCCTAACTCCATTAGACTTGGCGCTGAAAAGGAAGATCCCGGCCAGTCTCCTGTCCTTTGATGTTGAAAAGGCCTTCAACAGGGTCAGCTGGCGATTTCCTGAACTTTCCCTACAACAGCTCAAATTAGGCACAGGATTCAGTCAGGACTCCCGGCGCAGAGATGGGGGGCCCGCCAGCCGCCGGATACTGATGGCTGCCATGGTGATAGAATGCTGAGACGGATCGGGAGCAGCGCTGTGTAATCTGACACAGCGAGGTTCCCAATCCGGGTCAGCATTCTATCGCCATGGCAACCCTCCGCCAATCACAGCGTTGCCGCTACTGCCCAGTCCCTGCCCCCTCCGCTGGGCTCGTCGGCTGTGTGCGGGAGGGGCAGAGCTGGGGGAGGGGGCGCCCCGCGACGCACTGAAATGGCGGGGCCTGTCTGCTGGCTAAGATAGTATGGGGCCCGTTGGCCGCTTTGAGGAGGGAGCCGCGGAACAAGGAGGCACTGAAGACAGCCCTGCAGGCACATCATGGGGCCTCGGACGGCAGTGTGGACCCAGCAAACAGATAACACATAGGAAACATGTAAAGACAGAAGACAAGCCAGAAGAGGTAAGAGTAAATAATTAATTAAACTAATTATTATTTGTAGCCTAATGTTGTATAAAGTACTGTTGCAGCAATGCAGAATGGCACCCTCTATAGAGGACTACAAATCTCAACAGTACTTTATACAGAAATTCTATTGTTATATAAAGTATTGCTGGGATGTGTAGTCCTCTATAGCCTGTGCCATTCTGCATTGCTGTAAATATTAGGGATGCACCGATATATCGGCCGCCAAAAGATATCGGCCGGAAATGGCACTTTTGGCTAAATGCCGAAAGTGCATTTTTTCTGCTGATACAGCGGTGCATCCGTGCTTTCTTTCCTCCCCGCTGGGCGCTGCTCTGTGTCTCAGCAGGGAGGAGATAAAGTGACAGCCCGCCGTGCGCTTCGGGAGGAGAGCGCTGTGTTTGTGGGGTTTTTTTTGGGGGGGGGGGGCCCCGAAAAAAAATCTTGCACCAGGGCCCTTTGTTCCTTAGGTCTGCCACTGACAGGATTTATAACTAAAAGGGTTATTCACTTACCTGCCGAAGGATCTAGCCATAGCTTCGGCTAATCCTTCGGCTTGCTTCCGCCACTGGAGCCCTTCGATTCAGTCGAACCGAAGGGTTGCTGTAGGGGCTATTCACAATGCTTTGGCTCAGCTGAGTCGTAGTGACAGCCGAAGCGGGAGAAAGGTCGGCCAAAGTTGACCGTTCTCCCCGCAAAAGACAACAGCTGGGCGGAGCCATGCATGATGTGACGGCTGGCTCCGCCCAGTTGTCCTTTAATGATAGCCCAGCATCCTCGAGGACACCAGGCTGTCATTAAATGACAACAGCTGGGCGGAGCCAGTCGTGATGTCACGGCTGGCTCCACCCATTTATTTTGGTGTGTCCGGGACCTGTGGGCAGACTGTCAGGTGGCGGGCAAATGTAAACAGTTGGGCAGGGCTAGTGGTGATGTCACCCCTAGCTCCGCCCAATTGTTTATATTTGCCGGCATCTGTCAGAATGTTATTCTGCAGCGGGAGCTCGTTGCATCGGTTGTCATAATCATGGGCATTGCTGGACGTTGCGATTGCCCCTGGATTACGTCGGTGGATCTATTTTTTAGATTTTTTTAACAATAAAGGACTTGTCAAAATCCTTTGTTGCGTTTTTTTTTTCAATTAAAGGATTTTTTTCAAAAGTCTGGACTTTTTATTTACAAGTATCCCTTACTCATTCACAAGGTGGGGCGCATCTGGGTGCCCCTTTATTAAAGGGGCACCTTGATGTAAAAATGCCCCCCCTACCCGCACCTCCACAACGAACGCCCCCGGGGTTGTGGGGAAGAGACCCTTGTCCCCATCGGCACGAGAACATGTGGCCTGGTATGGCAGGGGTGGGGTTTTCTGCCCTGCCAGGCCTGTTTTCAGATCAAGGGTCTGGTGGGGTATTTTAGGGGGAAACCTAAATTTTTTAACCCCATTTTTGGGGATGGGGTTCCTCCTTAAAATTCATACCAGACCCAAAGGGCCTGGTATGACTTTGGGGGGAACCCCACACACTTTTATTTTTAACTTGGGGTCCTTCCTAAAATTCCTACCAGACCTAAAGGGCCTGGTATGACTTTTGGGGGGAACCCCACGCATTTTTTTATAGGGGTCGCTTCTAATATTCCTACCAGACCTGAAGATGTGAGGAACACCTAATCCTCCTCTGAGTTTAGTGTGAAAAAGGGTGCGGCGCAGAATACGTGGGCGGTGTTTGTGCCATATAAATTGAAGTACCTGACGTTGTAAGGATCTGAAGCGATACAACAGGATTGGGACAGGTAGTACCCGAAAAGGTACAATAATTTAGGTAAATAGGGGATCTTGATGGCCGCAAACCTGTCAAACTAGGACAGAGAGTACTGATCCCAGGTGAGTAATAAAGAAGAGAGTTGAGTAAAGACACTCTGGTAGTTGGAGTCGTAAAGGGTATGAAAGGACGAAGTAAGGAGTACCCCAAGGTATTGCAAATGATGAGATTCCCACGGGAAGGGGAAAGAAGCACATAGGGCCGCCACTAAAGAATCAGGTAAATACTGAGAGGAGGTTAGACAAGGACACTGTTGGATTAGAGACAAAAAGGAGAATGTCATTGGCGAACATGCTAAGTTTATGGTGATGGCCAGCGAGAGAGAGACTCTGGATGTCAGGATGTTCTCTAATGTTCTCTAATCAACTGGGCCAGCAGTTCAATTGCTAAAGTGAAGAGCAGGGGAGAGGGCAACCCTGACAAGTGCCCTGAAAGATAGGGAAGGACCTCGACTTATAACCAGCATATTTGACTGAGGCTGATGGGCGATGGTTCCAAGACAAGAATATGGGACCAAAGCCCCATAATCATAACACTGTGAAGAGGGAAGACCAAGAAAGGGGATCAAATGCCTTCCTGATGTCAAGGGAAAAAAGCATTCCTAGCCTTCAGCAGTTTCTATTAAAAGACACAATCGCTGTATGTTATCACCTGTCTGCCGTTAGGGCATGAAACCCACCTGATCCTTATATATCAAGGCATTTATACCCTGGTTGAGTCTGTTTGCCAAAATTTTGGTTAAAGGATTTGTTAACATTCAATAGGGAAATTGGGCAAAAGTTGGAGAAATTAGTCAGGCAGTACCAGGTTTGGAGATCATGTATACCTTGGCAGACAAGGATTCCATGCATAAACAGGCCCTAGAGCAAATAAAATTAAGAGCATCCTGAAAAAGGGGAGCTAAGAGATCCAAGTATTTTTTATAATAAAGAGGAGTAAAGCCATCAGAGCCTGGTTTCTTATTAGTGTTCAAGGATTTTATGGCTCATAAAAATTCAGGAAGGGTGATTGACTCTTCCAGGGAATCACGGGAGGCATCAGGCATGGGTGGAAGGGAAAGAGAGGAGAATGTGTCAGAGAGACCCGCGCTGGATGTCACATCCATAGCAGAGTAGAGCGAGGGCAAGTGTCTTTCAAAGAAGTCCACTAGAAGTCACTATCACGGAAAGGAATAAATACTACTTGTTCTTGGTGTATGAGATCTGGGATATACTGCCCCAGTCTATTAGCAAGAAGCTTGGCAAAGAGTTTCATGTCAATGTTGATTAATGAAATCAGCCTGTAGCTGGAGCATAGGGTGGGATCCTTGTCATCTTTTAGTATGACTGTAATGTGCGCTTCTTGGGTTTGGGGGGTAAATTTGCAGCCATTAGAGATGGAGTTAAAAGTCTGCTCGAGGATAGGTGCTAAGGAGTCGCGGAAGTGTTTGTAAAATGAGCCTGTATATCCATCCAGGTCCGGACTTTTACCGGGTTGGAGGTTCAGGATTACACCCATCACTTCTTCTTGGGTAAAAGGGCGGCTAATATTTGTTTTTGCCTCTTCAGATAAAGGGAGGGGGGTAGATTGAATGTATTGTAAGATATCAGGATGTCCTGAAAAGGATGTATAGGATGAAGGTTGTGTGTGGAGATTGTATAGGTCTGAGTAGTAGGAGTGGAAGGTTTTTGTGATAAGTTCTGAGTGGTGGACCATTTGGGAGGATGTGGACAACATTTTTGGGAAGTAGGTACGAGCGCGTTTAATTTTGGAGGGAGCGAGCTAGCATTGATCCGCATTTGTCTCCATGTTCATAAAAGGACCTCCTGAGGGAATCTCTATGTTTCAAGTCAGCTTGGTCTAGGAGTAAACAGAGTTGGTTACGTTTTTGGGTTAGTATTTTGAAAAAGGTAGAGTCGTTGGTAGATTTGTGTCGAGTTTCTAAAGAAAGGATCTCTTGCAGTAAGGAGATAGTTGCCGATTTCTCTTTTTTTTAATTGAGAGCCATGGGAGATTAGAGTGCCTCTGATAAGGCATTTGAGGGCTTCCCAACGTGTCCGTAAGGGAGTGGTGTCATGGGCATGTACAAGGATAAAGTCAGAAATCGTTTGTTGCACTGCTGCTACAGTGGTTGATCCTGTAGTAGGTATTCGTTAAGGCACCAGGTTGGGGTTCTTTTGGGGGAGTCTGGGAGAGAGAGGGAAAGTGAGATAGGGTAATGCTCAGAGCAAATTTGGGAGTGTATGGATGCTCTGGGATGCCAGGTAAGTAGGTGGTGAGAAATTAAGAAGAGGTCTATTCTACTATGCGTTTTATGTGGTTGGGACTAAAAAGTATAATCCCATGTAAAGGGATGTAGAATTCTCCAGACGTCAATCAGTTGGCAGCTGTGTAATTTCTTTTTAAGTTTATTGAGAAGAGATAAGGGAACATGGGATTTCCCAGTAGAGGAATCGAATGAGGGGTCAATGGCAAAGTTTAAGTCGGCCCCTAAGATCAGTATGCCGTCGGATAAATCTTCCAGCTTGTCTAGAATGAAGAACAAGACCAGTATTTGGTTCCGATTAGGCAGATAGATGTTAGCAAATGTCACTTTTTTGGAAAACAGGGTGCCCTTAACAAAAACATATCTAACCTTACCATCGTTCTCCACCCCAGAGGCAGTGAAAGGAACTGATGTATGGATACAAATGGCAACACCTTTGGATTTGCTGATCGGGTTATTGCTTAAGGTGCCCATACACTGCACGATTCTCGTACGAGAATCGCAGGAAATCCCGCGATCATACGAGAAGCGTGCAGTGTATGGAAGGAATGCAACCGTTTCTACTGTACGGTCGCACGTCTTCCATCGAACCAGCATGTTTGAAAACCCTCCGGGAATCGTACGATTCTCGGCGAGTTGGTGGCCTGCTGGTTCGACAACTGCCGAACGGGCCGGTGTGCACACGGGCACACTGCCCGTTTCCAGTCAGCGTAAGCCCGCCCCTCATTACAGTCATCGCAAGCCCGCCCCTCAGGGGGCGTGGCTTGCGATGATCGAGAGTGCGATCTGCCCGTCCAAGATGGGCAGATCGTACTTTTTTTAAATCCCTTTACAACCATCGCAAGACTAAGGTCTTGCGATGGTTGTAAAGTGTATGGCCACCTTTAGACAGACCTCCTGGTAGTAACAAGAGGTTAGAGGAGGATCCTGAACAGTGGCGACTCTAGGAACAATATATAGGGGGGCACATAAGATACCACAGTTAAAACTGGGGGGCACTAATCATTTTCACCACTAAATTATACTACTGAAAAAAACTAATAAAGTATTAATAAATAAGATTACAAATATGAGAGTAATGCGGTATTCAATGATTATATATATATAATTAATAAAAAGGTATGTGTATGTAGACAGATGGGTTAGACTCAGGGCCAGAAGTGCTTGGATTAATGTCTGGGTCCCCCAAGTGACAGAATGCAATGCTAGGGCCCAGTCACAGCTGCAACTATTTGACCCTGTAGTTCTGCCATTGTATAGAGGACTATAAAACCTAACAATACAATATACAACAATGCAGAATACCACCAGCTATAAAGGACTACAAATTCCAGCAATAAATTATACAGAAATGCAGAATAATATGAAGCTACATACTCCGGGGTACTGGCCTGTCTCCTGCAGAGGATCTCAGGTGGCTGTGTGAACTCTCAGGTGCCTATAAAGGTTCCATGGTAGGCAGTTTGGGCTCTCAGGTGTTTGTGCGGGGTCTATGGTCTGCTGTGTGGACTTTCAGGTTGGAAATGCAGGGTCCATGGTTGTCTGTGTGGCTCCCAGGTGGCTGTGCGGGGTTAATGTCTGGTCTGCCTCCAGCTGCTCCTCAGCTACCCCTCAAGCTGCTGCTTTCGGTCAGATACAAACTGCATGGAACTCCGTCTCCTATGTAATGTGGCCATTTTGCTCCTGCACACCAGAGGGGTCCTACTGGGCAGTGCACAGCGTGTGACCTACACTGCCTGCATCCAATTCAGCCTGCAAGCACCCCATCTGCCACTACAGGCACCGAAAAGGACAGACCCAGGAGGCTCCCAATGTCGATTAGCTCCTCCCTCTCATTCCCCTGCTCAGAGCATCGGTTCGTCTGGCACTAGTGCTGTATGGATCAGCCTGCTCCGATGGACTGACGCTCATTTACATCTGTCTGCTCTGAGCAGGGGAATGAGAGGGAGGAACTAATCAACGCTGTGCATTGGGCCAGTGGCGTAGCTAGAGTTGCGGGCGCCCGGGGCAGAACAAAATTTTGAGCCCCCCCAACCATTATATCACCATTATATAGCCCCCGAAACCCTCCCCTCAATGGTCTCTAGTGTTGCAGCACCGTGCTGGACTCTGGACTCACCTGAGACCCTGCAGAGCACACCACGGATCTTGCAGAGCCCACCTGAGACTCTCTATGGTGGGTGGGCTCTGCAGGGCCCCAGGTGGGCTGGTCGTCAGGGTCCCTTTCCCTGTACCTCCTCCCAACTCTTCTTACCTGCTGCTGCTGGGGCATGGCCTCCTCCACCCCCTCCCGTCATCTTTGCCATGCCGCCCCTCAGCTGATACCCATGAAAGGGGCCCCTCAGGCTGCCCAGACCCCTCACATGGGTACTGGCCTACCCCCCTGATGGCAGACATGCCAACTCTCCCAGACGCTCCGGGAGTCTGCCACTATTAGGCTCCCGGGAGAGAAACATTTTCTCCTGGAAAGGATTACTCTGCTCGATCTAGCAGAGTAAACCTATCCCTGCTCTGTTTTTTTTTTTTCTGACACTTTTCGGCCACTGTCAGTCAGAAAAAAAAACAGCATAGGAATGCATAGCTAGATTCCTATTGGCTATTTCACTTTGCAATAGCCAATAGCAAATAATAGTATGTTCAGAAGAACTGATGTGCCCTGGAACAGCTGATCGGTCCTGAAATGTCACTTCTATCTGACTTTGTGAGTGCAGTGGAATGTGAGATTACATGAAGATGACATTTCAGGACCGATCAGCTGTTCCAGGGCAGATCGGTTCTCCTGCACATACGATTTGTGATGCCGATCTGCCCTGGAACAGCTGAGAAAGCGTTGGAATGCTTGACCTAATGGCGATCACACATTCCACCGCCAAAAAAAATGGGCTGCATTACGTTAAAATGTGGGCTGAACACAATCAGGCTGATTGTGTTCGGCCCTGGCGGGTGGGCACACGGGGGGGCAAGCAATAACCTGGGGGGGGGCAATTGCCCCCCATCGCCCTCCTGTAGCGACGCCACTGATCCCGAGATGCCCTAAAGTGTGGGTTTCCTGTAGAAAAAGGAGATGGGCCCTGCGCTTGTGCATCTGGTACAAGATCTGGGATCGCTCTCTTGGTTCATTTAAGCCCTGCACATTACGAGAAACAAAATTTAGTGAGGTCATTGCGACCGAGAGATGGAATCTAGCGGAGGAGGATGAAGTAGCGCTTGGGTCAAGGGAAGAAGATAAATAAGAGAAAAGGAAGATAGGAAGGAGGCGTGGAGAGAAAGGGGAAGAAAAAAAAGGGGGGAAGGGATGAAAGGTTAAAGGTCGAACTAAATGTCGACCACTAATGCGGGGTACAGGTCCCCAAATACACGCACTGGGAAATGAAAAAATAAAAAATGAAAAATTATCTCTCAAACGTCAGGCCTGTGTGGAGTAAAATAAGCTCAAGTGGCAACATCTTCAGCCGGGCCAGGCATCAGAGGTAGAGTAATTAAGTTCAGAATATAGTGCCAATCCAAATAAAAACAAACAACAAACAAAAGTTAAACCTTTAAACTACTATATAATAGTGAGGCATATGAGGTAGCATTAGACAGTCAGTCATATGAGAATGAGGAAGATTTGATTGTAAAATAAGTGAGGTGAAGGTGGGTATCGTATATTAGGGAGAAGGGAAAAGAGTTGAAATAGGCATTGTTTACTAAGTTATCTCAGCGTCTAATTGGGTAGGTAATCAGGTTGGTAGAGAACCACATAGGAAACCAAAGAAGTAGATGTCTCTCTTTTCGCCTTCCCTCCCTCCTTTTCCGCATTTCGCCCTCATATAAGCATAACAGTAGGTGCTTAGACTATATGGTAATCTGTAGGGATGCACCGATACCACTTTTTTAAGGCCGAGTAC
>NW_017309100.1:100028-100612 GCF_000935625.1 Nanorana parkeri | reverse complement strand
GACAGGTACTCGCTCTCCGTGGTATGTGGCGCGGTGTCGGGTTGAGGACTTGGGAACGGGTTCTACATCTGATTCTCAAACACTTCACTTTACAGCGCTGCAAAAGAGGCCGCTTAACATTCTGCAAACACTTGTAGACGGCTCTTCAGCTCCTGTTCTTGCGGCCGCAGCTACAGCGCTGCAAAGGATATGAGGCTAAACTAGAGGAAGTGCTGCAAATCTCCTCTTAGTTGTCACAGGTTTCCCCATTGGAGGATCTCTTCCTGTTCCGGTGACAACTGTAACCATTTGGATTTCCCATCACTTCCTGTGTCACCAGGAGAAGGCGAATGTCCCCACAAGCCATGACACGGGATCTCTGACCCCGCCCCCCATCCGTCTGGAGATCCTCTGTATGACCACAGTGACCTCAGATGTGGGTTGTGCTGGGACTTGTAGTGTCTCAGCAATGGCGGATCCATCGGCAATAAGCCGGCCGGGTTTTCTGGATCTCCTCCACACACACAGCTGACCAATCACATCTCACCAGATCCACCTGTGTGTGTGGGAGGAGATCCGCCGCCGCCGACTTCCTCCTCCCTGCC
>NW_017309100.1:96644-99465 GCF_000935625.1 Nanorana parkeri | reverse complement strand
GGGAGGGGGGGGGGTTAGTGAGAACCCTGGGGGGGTGACAGAACCTGTGTGAGAAGCCCCCGGTGTAAGCTGACATTCTCTGACTCTGGGGAGATACCCTAGAGCTGGGGGGAGGGGATAAGTAGAATCCTGGGGGGGTGACAGAACCTGTGTGAGAAGCCCCCAGTGAAAGCTGCGGCTGCACTGAGCTTGTAGTGGAGATAAAATGTATCTAAAAGTCAAAGTTTCTTCTTTAGTTTAGTGGGTGGAGCTGGGAACGGTTAGACCCCCTCTGTCAGGTTTTTATTCCTGTCTTGTGTCCCCGCTGGGGAATGGGGGGGTCACCAAGACAGGAAGTGATGGGAAATCCAAAATGTTACAGTTGTCACCAGAAGAGGAAGTGTGGGGAAACCTTCCAACGGGTGACGCCTGTTCTGGTACCAGCTGTCGGAAGCTTCGTCTCACTTCCTGCAGGACAGGAAGTGAGTGTATATCTTTCAATAGGGACACCTGTTCTGGTAACAGCGGTCACAGGCTTCATCCCACTTCCTGTTGCGTCTCTGGGACCGGAAATGAGAGGAAATCTTCCACTCGGGACACCTATTCTAGTAACAGCTGTCAGAGGCTTTATCTCACTTCCTGCAGTGTCTCCAGCACAGGAAGTGAGGGTGACTCTTCCAATGGGGACACCTATTCTAGTAACAGCTGTCAGAGGCTTCATCTCACTTCCTGCAGTGTCTCCGGCACAGGAAGTGATGGTGACTCTTCCAATGGGGACACCTATTCTAGTAACAGCTGTCAGAGGCTTTATCTCACTTCCTGCAGTGTCTCCAGCACAGGAAGTGAGGGTGACTCTTCCAATGGGGATACCTGTTCTGGTAACAGCTGTCAGAAGCTTCATCTCACTTCCTGCAGTGTCTCCAGCACAGGAAGTGAGGGTGACTCTTCCAATGGGGACACCTATTCTGGTAACAGCTGTCAGAGGCTTCATCTCACTTCCTGTTGTGTCTCCAGGACAGGAAATGAGGGGAAATCCTCCCCAGCTAGACATGGTCTGCGGAATTTCATCCACAAAAGGAAAGTTCCGGCTTCAGATATCCTTTGACTAGAGAATACACTTCAATCTCTGTATGAGGACAAGTGGCGGCGGAGGCTTCTCACACAGGTCATTTGCTCTGTGACCGGTCCTCTTTTCGCTCCCCATCCTGAGGTTGTCATTTGATGAGTTTGCACACCATGTCAGAATGTGCTGAGCTGTGATTGGCCGGCGGCTCCGGGTTGTGGAATAGAGGAAGTTCCCTTCCAGAAAATGTTGTGTCCATAAAGAAACCTTTCACTTCCCTGCATGTGACACATCGTATCGCGGAGTGCGTGCTGCTCCAGCCGACGCCATGGGAGCCAATGGGAGCGCAGGTACCGACCCATCGTATGCGCCGCTGTATGACCCCGGAGGGGGTCCGGTCTTCTCTGATCATTTACCCCTCTGCCCACCTCTGATATCTCAGTGGATGCTGGAGAGAGAGAGAGACCCCCTGACAGCCCCCTCCATCCCCCGGGGGTCCTATTGGTGGGATCTGAGTCCAGGGTTCATTTATGAGGGGGTCCCGCTATATCCCCAGGACAGGAGCAGGGGGACCAGCAAGAGGACAGGAGCGGGGGGATGGGAGCAGGGAGATGAGCGGGGGGGACGGGAGCAGGGAGATGAGTAGGGGGACGGGAGCAGTGAAGATGAGTAGTACTTTTTTATTCTTTGCACAGGGAAGCCTGCCTGTGTCTGTCTTTAGTAAATCAACCCCAATGTATGTGAGTATACAGAGGATGATGGGAGTAGTACATGTCAATATACAGAGGATGATAAGAGGTGGTCTATGTCAGTATACAGAGGATGATGAGTGTGGTCTGTGTCAGTATACAGAGGATGATGGGGGTTGTATATGTCAGCATAAAGAGGATGATGGGGGTTGTATATGTCAGCATAAAGATAGTAGGTGGATGGGAGCAGGGAGAAGAGCGGGGGGGACGGGAGCAGGGAGATGAGTAGGGGGACGGGAGCAGTGAAGATGAGTAGTACTTTTTTATTCTTTGCACAGGGAAGCCTGCCTGTGTCTGTCTTTAGTAAATCAACCCCAATGTATGTGAGTATACAGAGGATGATGGGAGTAGTACATGTCAATATACAGAGGATGATAAGAGGTGGTCTATGTCAGTATACAGAGGATGATGAGTGTGGTCTGTGTCAGTATACAGAGGATGATGGGGGTTGTATATGTCAGCATAAAGAGGATGATGGGGGTTGTATATGTCAGCATAAAGAGGATGATGGGAGTAGTATATGTCAGCGTACAGAGGATGATGGGAGTAGTACATGTCAGTTTACAGAGGATAATGGGAGTAGTACATGTCAGCACACAGAGGAAGATGGAAGTAGTACATGTCAGTGTCCAGAGGATGATGCGAGTGGTCTGTTAGTGTACAGAGGATGATGAGAGTGGTCTATGCCAGTATACAGAGAATGGGAGCGGTCTATGTCCGTGTACAGAGGATGATGAGAGTGGTCTATGTCCGTGTACAGAGGATGATGAGAGTGGTCTATGTCCGTGTACAGAGGATGATGAGAGTGGTCTATGTCCGTGTACAGAGGATGATGGGAGTGGTCTATATCCGTGTACAGAGGATGATGGGAGTAGTCCGCGACCGGTTGGGCTCTGTATGGGATACTTGGTACCATCGCCGGTGACGTAATGTTGGGGGCGGAGCTCCTCCTCCCGGCATGCCCCGCGCACTGTGCCCGGCTCTGCAGAGATGAGGGAGGTGCAATGGAGACAGGTGAGGGGGAGAACCC
>NW_017309100.1:93839-94693 GCF_000935625.1 Nanorana parkeri | reverse complement strand
GCAAGAGGACAGGAGCGGGGGGATGGGAGCAGGGAGAAGAGCGGGGGGGACGGGAGCAGGGAGATGAGTAGGGGGACGGGAGCAGTGAAGATGAGTAGTACTTTTTTATTCTTTGCACAGGGAAGCCTGCCTGTGTCTGTCTTTAGTAAATCAACCCCAATGTATGTGAGTATACAGAGGATGATGGGAGTAGTACATGTCAATATACAGAGGATGATAAGAGGTGGTCTATGTCAGTATACAGAGGATGATGAGTGTGGTCTGTGTCAGTATACAGAGGATGATGGGGGTTGTATATGTCAGCATAAAGAGGATGATGGGGGTTGTATATGTCAGCATAAAGAGGATGATGGGAGTAGTATATGTCAGCGTACAGAGGATGATGGGAGTAGTACATGTCAGTTTACAGAGGATAATGGGAGTAGTACATGTCAGCACACAGAGGAAGATGGAAGTAGTACATGTCAGTGTCCAGAGGATGAAGCGAGTGGTCTGTTAGAGTACAGAAGATGATGAGAGTGGTTTCCGTGTACAGAGGATGATGAGAGTGGTCTATGTCCGTGTACAGAGGATGATGAGAGTGGTCTATGTCCGTGTACAGAGGATGATGAGAGTGGTCTATGTCCGTGTACAGAGGATGATGGGAGTGGTCTATATCCGTGTACAGAGGATGATGGGAGTAGTCCGCGACCGGTTGGGCTCTGTATGGGATACTTGGTACCATCGCCGGTGACGTAATGTTGGGGGCGGAGCTCCTCCTCCCGGCATGCCCCGCGCACTGTGCCCGGCTCTGCAGAGATGAGGGAGGTGCAATGGAGACAGGTGAGGGGTATAACCCATACTGCACCGGGGGG
>NW_017309100.1:93344-93781 GCF_000935625.1 Nanorana parkeri | reverse complement strand
CCCCTCTATAGGTGACCTGTGTACGGGAGGGGCCCCTCTATAGGTGACCTGTGTACGGGAGGGGCCCCTCTATAGGTGACCTGTGTACGGGAGGGGGCCCCTCTATAGGTGACCTGTGTACGGGAGGGGCCCCTCTATAGGTGATCTGTGTATGGGGGCCCTCCTCTATAGGTGATCTGTGTATGGGGCCCCCCTCTATAGGTGACCTGTGTACGGGAGGGGCCCCTCTATAGGTGATCTGTGTACAGGAGGGGCCCCTCTATAGGTGACCTGTGTACAGGAGGGGCCCCTCTATAGGTGATCTGTGTACAGGAGGGGCCCCTCTATAGGTGACCTGTGTACAGTGTTCCGTGTTGGACTTCTCCTTTCCCGTTAAGTCAGCGAGTTGGGAAAGTCCGTTTGTACGCGGGTCATGTGACAGCCGATTGACCCTTTGC
>NW_017309100.1:92216-93267 GCF_000935625.1 Nanorana parkeri | reverse complement strand
ACGCTCTCACTTCCTCTCTGTCGGGATCTCTGCAGGAACTTTGCCTGATAAAAATCACACATTTAAAGTGACACTAACCTCAGAAATTAAATCTTAAAAATCCCTCCGAGTCCCCGAACAACATGTCTCTGATGTGCGTGTCACTCGGCTGCCGATCCTCCAATCATCTCTGACACCGTCCTTCCTTCTGGAAGACGGTGACTACGTCTGTTCCCCATGGTCCCTGTGTGTGTTGTATAGTAGTCACAGCTCCAAGCTCCGCCCCCGGGATGGACTACAATCTCAGTACAAATGAGTAAACTAAACCTGAGATTGTAGTCTATCTCGGGGGTTGCGGAGCTTGGAGCGGTGACTACTTTACAACACACAGGGATCATGGGGAACAGACGTAGTCACCCTCCAGAGGGAAGGACAGTGTCGGAGATGATTGGAGGATCGGCAGCCGAGTGACACGCAATATACTGAAATCTAATGGTTACAAAGTATCTGAGATCTGGTCTTCCCGCGTCCGCTCGTTACATTTATGACATTTTGCGGGTGACGTGATGTAAAGCGCGGCAGACATTTCTCCCGCCCCGTGTGACCCGTCCGCCATGTTGAACGCTTTGAGCTCTGTTGGCGGACTCTCCTGTCGCATGCTGAACCCGCGCGGCTCTGATTTTCCGCTCTCATCACATGAATTGGATGGGAGAGAAGACGAGGCGATGGGAGCCGACGCTCGGGCCCGTTCCTCCTGCTGCGCAATTCTGAACCCTGGCCGTCTCGTATCTGCCGTGTGATTGGACGTTCGTATGAACCACCTGACCCAAAATGTCTTCAGCGTGGAGATTGTATCTTCCTCCTTGTTGTCGCCGGTCGCAGAGTGACATGACCTCATCTCCTCAGAGTCGGCGGTTGCTAGTAGCGATTATCGTGAAGTCTGCGTCCTGCCCGGCAGCCATGTTGTTGGATGAACGTTGAATCTGGTGATGGCGGAACGTTGTGGGCATTATAAACTTCAGTGCACAAAAGTTTTGTTGGTTGTGATAAGCTGGGGAGGTGGAGGGTGGGG
>NW_017309100.1:89172-90987 GCF_000935625.1 Nanorana parkeri | reverse complement strand
TGGGGGGGTTATGTTGGGGTTGGGTAAGGATTGATCTGAGGAGGTTCGGTCAGTGTTGACTTCAGGGGAATGTTCCGGTCTCGGTGTAGTTCCAATTATTTGCATCACAGATCCCAAAAAAGATGCAGGAAGTGTCCCCCGAGTCTGTGTGTAGAATGATGTTCTGGGGTGACACGGTGCCCTGCGCTGCATCCAGCCCATAAATTGCATCGCAGTCGTTTTGTTTTTTTCTCTTTTAAAACTTCTGTGCGATGCATCAGAACACGCAGAGAAAACATGCAACATGTCGTGCGTTTTTCCCCTGCGTGCACCAATGCAGCGCGTTAGGACGCAGGGCAGACCGCCTCGTTCTTGTGTTGGCCGACGCCGCTGGTGTGAATACGCCCGACCCCGCCCCCCGGCCAAGCTTCTCCGTTGGTGCCATTGTGCGTTTAGTGATAGTTGGGGGTCAGAGGTCACATCTGAGAATCGCCCATCCAGGGGGTGCTGGGTGAATGTTGTCCCCGGGGTTACCAGCTGGGTGAATGTTGTCCCCGGGGGTTACCAGCTGGGTGAATGTTGTCCCCGGGGTTACCAGCTGGGTGAATGTTGTCCTGGCTGTCATGTCACACACAGTCTGCAGGATGGAAGAACCGGTTCTGTGGCTGCCATGTGGCTGTGTGTGATAGGTGGGTGTGGTCTGTGTGTGATAGGTGGGTGTGGTCTGTGTGTGATAGGTGGGTGTGATAGGTGGGTGTGGTCTGTGTGTGACCGGTGGGCGTGGTCTGTGTGCATTCCGTGTGCACGGCCCGTCCTCGCCCTCCTACACCTGTTACACCCGACCCGGCGACACCATCTGCACCTCCACCCCGGGGACCCCAGACACAGGTGAGGGGGGCATGCTGGGGCTTGTAGTCCAGCCAACACTTCCATACGCAGGTTGTAATGAGATCTGTATATGACTGCGGAGTTCAGGAGCCGGTCAGTCCGGTCCTATCAGCTGGAAATATGTTATAAATAATTTTCCTTGTTTCTAAACCCGAATATTCTGCGGGTGATGATGTCACCACTATAGTATATATGCTATATCTGGCACCGCTGCATTCACCCCCCCCATCCCGACCACCCGCATTCCACATCCAGGCACTTCCTGTTATAGGGTGACAACGCTCTGTCCTTGTTCAGACACTTCCTGTTATAGGGTGACAACGCTCTCTGTCCTTGTTTAGACACTTCCTTTTATAGGGTGACAACGCTCTCTGTCCTTGTTCAGACGCTTCCTGTTATAGGGTGACTTGTTCAAGCACTTCCTGTTATAGGGTGACAGCGCTCTCTGTCCTTGTTCAGACACTTCCTGTTATAGGGTGACAACGCTCTCTGTCCTTGTTTAGACACTTCCTGTTATAGGGTGACAACGCTCTCTGTCCTTGTTCAGACACTTCCTGTTATAGGGTGACAACGCTCTGTCCTTGTTCAGACACTTCCTGTTATAGGGTGACAACGCTCTGTCCTTGTTCAGACACTTCCTGTTATAGGGTGACAACGCTCTCTGTCCTTGTTTAGACACTTCCTTTTATAGGGTGACAACGCTCTCTGTCCTTGTTCAGACGCTTCCTGTTATAGGGTGACTTGTTCAAGCACTTCCTGTTATAGGGTGACAGCGCTCTCTGTCCTTGTTCAGACACTTCCTGTTATAGGGTGACAACGCTCTCTGTCCTTGTTTAGACACTTCCTGTTATAGGGTGACAACGCTCTCTGTCCTTGTTTAGACACTTCCTGTTATAGGGTGACAACGCTCTCTGTCCTTGTTTAGACACTTCCTTTTATAGGGTGACA
>NW_017309100.1:87028-88832 GCF_000935625.1 Nanorana parkeri | reverse complement strand
TGGAAATATGTTATAAATAATTTTCCTTGTTTCTAAACCCGAATATTCTGCGGGTGATGATGTCACCACTATAGTATATATGCTATATCTGGCACCGCTGCATTCACCCCCCCCATCCCGACCACCCGCATTCCACATCCAGGCACTTCCTGTTATAGGGTGACAACGCTCTGTCCTTGTTCAGACACTTCCTGTTATAGGGTGACAACGCTCTCTGTCCTTGTTTAGACACTTCCTTTTATAGGGTGACAACGCTCTCTGTCCTTGTTCAGACGCTTCCTGTTATAGGGTGACTTGTTCAAGCACTTCCTGTTATAGGGTGACAGCGCTCTCTGTCCTTGTTCAGACACTTCCTGTTATAGGGTGACAACGCTCTCTGTCCTTGTTTAGACACTTCCTGTTATAGGGTGACAACGCTCTCTGTCCTTGTTCAGACACTTCCTGTTATAGGGTGACAACGCTCTGTCCTTGTTCAGACACTTCCTGTTATAGGGTGACAACGCTCTGTCCTTGTTCGGACACTTCTGTCCTTGTTTAGACACTTCCTTTTATAGGGTGACAACGCTCTCTGTCCTTGTTCAGACGCTTCCTGTTATAGGGTGACTTGTTCAAGCACTTCCTGTTATAGGGTGACAGCGCTCTCTGTCCTTGTTCAGACACTTCCTGTTATAGGGTGACAACGCTCTCTGTCCTTGTTTAGACACTTCCTGTTATAGGGTGACAACGCTCTCTGTCCTTGTTTAGACACTTCCTGTTATAGGGTGACAACGCTCTCTGTCCTTGTTTAGACACTTCCTTTTATAGGGTGACAGCGCTCTCTGTCCTTGTTCAGACGCTTCTTGTTATAGGGTGACAACGCTCTCTGTCCTTGTTTAGACACTTCCTGTTATAGGGTGACAGCGCTCTCTGTCCTTGTTCAGACGCTTCCTGTTATAGGGTGACTTGTTCAGGCACTTCCTGTTATAGGGTGACAGCACTCTCTGTCCTTGTTCAGACACTTCCTGTTATAGGGTGACAACGCTCTCTGTCCTTGTTTAGACACTTCCTGTTATAGGGTGACAACGCTCTCTGTCCTTGTTTAGACACTTCCTGTTATAGGGTGACAACGCTCTCTGTCCTTGTTTAGACACTTCCTTTTATAGGGTGACAGCGCTCTCTGTCCTTGTTCAGACGCTTCTTGTTATAGGGTGACAACGCTCTCTGTCCTTGTTTAGACACTTCCTGTTATAGGGTGACAGCGCTCTCTGTCCTTGTTCAGACGCTTCCTGTTATAGGGTGACTTGTTCAGGCACTTCCTGTTATAGGGTGACAGCACTCTCTGTCCTTGTTCAGACACTTCCTGTTATAGGGTGACAACGCTCTCTTTGTTCAGACACTTCCTGTTATAGGATGACAGCGCTCTTTGTTCAGACACTTCCTGTTATAAGATGACAACGCTCTTTGTTCAGACACTTCCTGTTATAGGATGACAACGCTCTTTGTTCAGACACTTCCTGTTATAGGATGACAACGCTCTGTCTTTGTTCAGATTGTACTATATAAATGACATTTGGAGCACGCTGGGACCTCATTAGTGGGGTTTATATGTACTGTAGAGGTCACATGACCACACGGCGGCGTTCTCGGCTCCCGATGGTTAAGCCTGATGAAGGGCCCCCGTGTGGCCCCGAAATCACTTGGTTATCCTGAAAGGATTTTTGGTGTGCTGGTGACATCTCTTCATCTGATCCTCGGCTCTCGTATGACGCGGGTTGTGTCTCCGTGTCAGATTAATGATTGTATGACGCAAAACAAACACCTCCCC
>NW_017309100.1:85434-86264 GCF_000935625.1 Nanorana parkeri | reverse complement strand
AGACACTTCCTGTTATAGGGTGACAACGCTCTCTGTCCTTGTTTAGACACTTCCTGTTATAGGGTGACAACGCTCTCTGTCCTTGTTTAGACACTTCCTGTTATAGGGTGACAACGCTCTCTGTCCTTGTTTAGACACTTCCTTTTATAGGGTGACAGCGCTCTCTGTCCTTGTTCAGACGCTTCTTGTTATAGGGTGACAACGCTCTCTGTCCTTGTTTAGACACTTCCTGTTATAGGGTGACAGCGCTCTCTGTCCTTGTTCAGACGCTTCCTGTTATAGGGTGACTTGTTCAGGCACTTCCTGTTATAGGGTGACAGCACTCTCTGTCCTTGTTCAGACACTTCCTGTTATAGGGTGACAACGCTCTCTTTGTTCAGACACTTCCTGTTATAGGATGACAGCGCTCTTTGTTCAGACACTTCCTGTTATAAGATGACAACGCTCTTTGTTCAGACACTTCCTGTTATAGGATGACAACGCTCTTTGTTCAGACACTTCCTGTTATAGGATGACAACGCTCTGTCTTTGTTCAGATTGTACTATATAAATGACATTTGGAGCACGCTGGGACCTCATTAGTGGGGTTTATATGTACTGTAGAGGTCACATGACCACACGGCGGCGTTCTCGGCTCCCGATGGTTAAGCCTGATGAAGGGCCCCCGTGTGGCCCCGAAATCACTTGGTTATCCTGAAAGGATTTTTGGTGTGCTGGTGACATCTCTTCATCTGATCCTCGGCTCTCGTATGACGCGGGTTGTGTCTCCGTGTCAGATTAATGATTGTATGACGCAAAACAAACACCTCCCCTCCCCTCCCTCCGCCTCC
>NW_017309100.1:83231-84529 GCF_000935625.1 Nanorana parkeri | reverse complement strand
GGCCTGGGGGAGGGGCCTGGGGGGGTCATACACTGATTTATAAATGTCCCGGGTGCTCCTCGGCGTCATCTGGTGGTCACGCTGTGCAAATGGCGGAAGGTTCATAAATCAGCTCCCTGTGTGTCCTATAAAGAGGACCTGTCATCGGAACACTTCTGCCAGAGGTCACATGACTGACCATGACCTCCCAGGCTGGGGGGCGGAGCAAGACCTGTCATCAGATACAGTGTAACACTTCTGCCAGAGGTCACATGACTAACCATGACCTCCCAGGCTGGGGGGCGGAGCAAGACCTGTCATCAGATACAGTGTAACACTTCTGCCAGAGGTCACATGACTAACCATGACCTCCCAGGCTGGGGGGCGGAGCAAGACCTGTCATCAGATACAATGTAACACTTCTCCCAGAGGTCACATGACTCCCCCTGACCATGCTCCGCCCCCAGCCTGGGAGGTCAAGACCTGTCATCAGATACAATGTAACACTTCTGCCAGAGGTCACATGACTGACCATGACCTCCCAGGCTGGGGGGCGGAGCAAGACCTGTCATCAGATACATTGCATCATTACTGAACATGATACAATGTAACTCTTCTCCCAGGCTGGGGGCGGAGACAGACCTGTCATTGTTACTGAACTGCAGCAGAGAAAATCCAGGTCACCGTCCGGTGGATTTCCCCTCACTTCCTGTCCCAGAGACACAAACAGGAAGTGAGGGGAAATCTCCTAGTTGTCACCATAGGAAGATTACCCTCGCTTCATATATTCCGGTGACAACTGTCACTTTTCTGTCTCGGTGACACCAGGACATGTAGGGAGGGCGAATCTCCCCAGCGGGGACTCTGACCCTTCCATGCACCATGCAGAACGGGAGTTCCCCTTTAAGAGTCAGCACGGATAGGCGGCGCGGTCTGCGCTGTCGGAGTTCCCCCTTTTCTTCCTGGCAGCGCCGGGTTCCGCTGAACTTTACCCGGGAAATGGGGAAGTGACAATCGCTGGTGATCAGCTGTGTAAACAATGTGAGGTCACAGGGGGGGGGGCGGAGTCAGTGACTGTTGGAGACTTCCCGTGCTCTGATCCCCGGCGTCCCCTCGCAGAGGGTACGGGGTGCGGCACGCCTCGGCTCTGAGGGATTTGTGTCGGGTGGAGTCGGGGGTTCGGGGGCGCTGTCTGCACCTCCGCCACGCTCACAGTTGGGGGCAGTTTTGGGGTAGGAGTCGGTGAAACCGGCCGGCGTGTGTGTGGGAGGAGTCTGCATCGCAGGGAGACGGGCGCACAGACACGGAGATCCCGGTCT
>NW_017309100.1:80710-82963 GCF_000935625.1 Nanorana parkeri | reverse complement strand
GGGTACATAGTGAGCAGGGAAGGGACTGTGAGCGTGGTGGGGGGGAAGGGACGGGGACTGATGTGACGGCTTGTGTATAGTTGGTACAACGCTACGTCACATGTGGGTGATATGCAGATGATACAATGTAGCGTGTTCGGGATGGAGTCATATCTCATTTCCTGTGTTTACAGACAGCAGCACCCTGCTGGGGGAGCAGCACGGCACCAACTACGGGACCCTCCCGGCCTGGAAATCCCAGACGTGTATGGTGAGTACGCCGATGTGGTCATGTGACCCCCTTCTTGTGATCATGTGACCCCCTTCTTGTGATCATGTGACCCCCTTCTTGTGATCATGTGACCCCCTTATTCTGATCATGTGACCCCCTTCTTGTGATCATGTGACCCCCTTCTTGTGATCATGTGACCCCCTTCTTGTGATCATGTGACCCCCTTCTTGTGATCATGTGACCCGCCCAGAGAAATGACAGTTTAACAGATATCTGGAATACCGGAGAACGGGGGAGGAAGCTGCTGGACCATCATGGCCGCCACCCCGGCGTCCTCTCCCATCATCATCCTCCATAATTGGGGGCGCGGCGCCGGTTTGGTGCGTCCAATAGCCGCCGTCCAGCTGCCGCCGTCTCCGAATTCTCCATCTCTGGGCTGACGTCACGTCTTTTTGTTTCTTCCTGCGACAGGAGCTGTGCGGCTATCGGAAGGTGACGGCATGGACGGTGCTGTGCTACCTGTGCTGTGCGCTGACCCTCGGCCTCCTCTTCATCGTCCTCTACTGGAAACCGCGATTCTACATACTGGTCACACACCGCCGCTGCCCGCTGGCTGAGGCCGACACCATCATCCTAAAGGTGGGGCGCGCACGCTCCAGGCATCCTCTAGCCCAGGGGTGGCCAAACTCCGCCCCTCCAGCTGCGGTGGAACTACAAACCCCATGATGCATCTCTCTTCAGCAGCCATGTCTGTGGCTTTGAGAATCTTGCAATGCCTCGTGGGATTTGTAGTTCCACCGCAGCTGTAGGGCCGGCTACCCCTGATTTAGCCCTTTCCTCCCCAGCCTGACTGTCCCTGGCCCCGCCTCTTCCATTCATTGGCTTTCAGTTCTGTCAATCATGGAGGCTCGGCATCACATGTGGGTGTTACCTCGGGCTGTCTGTATGCAAATACTCTGCCTAGGACTGCCCACTCTTCCAGACTGACACACAACCATCAAGGCATTGTGATATTTGCATAGCTCCTCCCAGGAGCCCGCCCACTGCTTGTATCAGGACTGAGGGCTCTCGAGAGGAGTACTGAGGCAGGGTGCTGTGACGGTTTCAGGTGGCTATGAATATATATTTGTATTTCCTTTATTTAGGATGCGTTTGGACAGACGTGTATCGTGGCGGTGCGGACGGAGCTCAGCGTAGATCCCAGGTAAGCTGTGACGTGGCCTCGGTGGGATGGCGGTCTTCCTTGGCAGCGTTGGAGTTTCACTTTACGTTGTCTCGTCCCCCCGGCAGTCTGCACGGCGACAGCGCTGGACATGGCGGCGCAGCGGTGGGCGGCAGCGTCATCCTGGGTGTCGGCGAGGAAGATGAATTCAAGGACACCATCCATCTGCACTACAAGGAGGAGGAGGTGAGGAGGGGAAGCGGCCCCTTTAATTTCTCTTCTATGCTTCAAGTGGATTGGCCAAAATATAAAGAGCGATGCGCCATTTCCGGGGGGAAGGAGGAGTGCAACCTCCCTCCAAAAATGGCGTCTGATACATCCTCAGTCTGTCCGCCCCCTCCCCCCGATGGGCTGAGTCTGGGGATTGCTGACCACTGACCTTCGACCTTCTTCCTTCCAGAAACACGGACTGAGATACTTTGTGTTTGAAGGAATGAGATACATATGGAACGAGCGCACCAAAGACTTCATCAAGGTCAGGTAAGAGAGCCCGGGGACCGCTAGCAGGGGGGTCAGGTGAGATATGACAGCGGGGGGCCCCCAAATCTGCCTCCTGCACCCAGGGGGTACAAAACAATGGGCGGAGCTCCACTTTCATAGGTTACCTCCAATATGGCGGCTGAAAAGTTCTTCCCTCTTCCTCTCCTCTGTTCTTCCTCTCCACTGTTCTTCCTCTCCTCTGTTCTTCCTCTCCTCTCCTCCTGTTCTTCCTCTCCTCTCCTCTGTTCTTCCTCTCCTCTGTTCTTCCTCTCCTCTGTTCTTCCTCTCCTCTCCTCCTGTTCTTCCTCTCCTCTCCTCCTGTTCTTCCTCTCCTCTCCTC
>NW_017309100.1:79405-80693 GCF_000935625.1 Nanorana parkeri | reverse complement strand
GATGGAAACATGTCATTGAGGAGATTTTATTGTCTATCATTCATCACCTTTTCTGTTTCCGGCAGGAAGCTGATCTACGGCCCGAATGAGATTAGCGTTCCAGTGAAGTCATACGGGCAGCTGCTGGTTGAGGAGGTGAGCGCAGTGGGCGGGGCCTGTATTTTTTATTGGTGGTTATAATTGCTGCAGGGTCCCCGTAAATAATCATGTCACCCTACAAAGTATGGCCAGCCTCCTCCCACCGCGCCCCGTGACACTTCTGTACCTACCAGAGGTCCCTGTGATTACCATACTCTGACCCCGCCCCCGGACAGGAGCCATTGTGCTGGAGGTTTGGCAGAGCTCAGAGTGAGGGATGTCATCATTTTATAAAGCACGTTGGGGTCAGGAGCTCCCAGGCAACATGAGGGATCTCTAGAGAAGTCAGAAAACTCCATCCAAATGGTGTGTGGGCTTAATGAAGACAAACTTCCACTGAGCTCCACCCGCCCCCCCCCTTCTGCAACTCATTACCTCTGTCTGCTCTCCTTCCAGGTGCTGAACCCATTCTACATCTTCCAGATCTTCAGTGTGATCCTGTGGCTGTGCGAAGCATATTATTACTACGCCGTCTGTATCATTATCATATCCATTATCTCCATCTCTGTGTCTCTGTACGAGACCAGGAAGGTGAGTACCCGGATTTCAGGGCGGTGGGCAAGATATGAATGGCCAAATGCGGGGGTGGAGATCTGAGTGACCAATCTCAGGAGTTTTCCAGGGAGGAGAGCTGGGTGACCAGGTCTTTGGGGAGTGAGAGCCAAGTGGGCAAGTCCCTGGGGGTGAAGAGCTGAGTACCCAGGTCCCCAGGCGTGGAAAGTGGAGCCCCAGGCATGGAAAGTGGAGTACCAAGGCTCTCAGGGAAGAAGAGCCAAGTGCCCAGGTTCCCAGGGGCGGGGAGACAAATTCCCAGGCAGAGTGCCAAGATTCCCATGGGAAGAGAGTTGGGTGACCATGTCTTTGGGAGTAGAGAGGCAAGTGGGCAAGTCTCTGGGGGAGAAGAGCTAAGTGCCCAGGTTCACGGCATGACAAGTGGGGTAGCAAGGTTCCCAGGGAAGAAGTGCCCAGGTTCCCAGGGGAGGAGAGCCAAGTGCCCAGGTTCGCAGGGGAGGAGAGCCAAGTGCCCAGGTTCCCAGGGGAGGAGCGCCAAGTGCCCAGGTTCCCAGGGGAGGAGAGCCAAGTGCCCAGGTTCGCAGGGGAGGAGAGCCAAGTGCCCAGGTTCCCAGGGGAGGAGAGCCAAGTGCCCAGG
>NW_017309100.1:77245-79249 GCF_000935625.1 Nanorana parkeri | reverse complement strand
GCGAGTAGAGCGAAGTGCCCAGGTTCCCAGTGGAGGAGAGCCAAGTGCCCAGGTTCGCAGGGGAGGAGAGCCAAGTGCCCAGGTTCCCAGGGGAGGAGAGCCAAGTGCCCAGGTTCCCAGGGGAGGAGAGCCAAGTGCCCAGATTCCCAGGGGAGGAGAGCCAAGTGCCCAGGGGAGGAGAGCCAAGTGCCCAGGTTCACAGGGGAGGAGAGCCAAGTGCCCAGGTTCGCAGGGGAGGAGAGCCAAGTGCCCAGGTTCGCAGGGGAGGAGAGCCAAGTGCCCAGGTTCCCAGGGGAGGAGAGCCAAGTGCCCAGGTTCCCAGGGGAGGAGAGCCAAGTGCCCAGATTCCCAGGGGAGGAGAGCCAAGTAATCATGTGTGGTGGGGAAAGGAGAGAGCCCCATACCCAGGTACCTGGGGGAAGGAGAGACAAATTCCCAGGCAGAGTGCCAAGGTTCCCATTAAAGAAGAGCCAAGTTACTATTTCGCCAAGAGATGAGAAACATATCCCCAGTGACCTGGAAGAGGAGAGAACAATGTCCAGGTCCCCAGGAAAAAGAGAACCAAATGCACAGGTTTCCAGGGAGAGGGGAACAGGGCGCCCACATTTACAGTGGAGAAGATTTGAATCCCTAAGGCAGCAGAGTACCAAGGGCATTGGAGGGTGGCTGGGCAGTGGTGGCCTTGTATCTTCTGCGAGGTGGTGATGACAATCGGATCTGTGGAGGGCTTCAAGCAGACAATCCTGCCCATCATTGGGATTGGGGGTTGGGGGGGGCTGGGGGATGACACGGGTGTAATATGGAAGGGTGGAGTGTATTTCATGTCGATGGTGCAGATTGTGTTAGCAGTGCAGGTGATTGGAGTGTTGGATACATAAGCGAGTACGGTGATCATGTGACCAGCTTTCTGCTCTAGTCTGTATCGATGCGTTTTGCCAGCGCCATGAACCTCTGTATCCTCTCCCCGCAGCAAAGCGTCACCCTGCACAATATGGTGAAAATGTCCGTCAGCGTAAAAGTGCGTCGAGGAACCGGAGGTGAGAGCCAATTCTGCCAATGGTTCTGTGCGACCCGCAATGTATTGTAACCCAAAGCAACCGTCTTCATGTCATCGATAAGGCAGCTGATTGGTCGTTGGACTGCGCTCATCCTCTACGTCTGCAATTTCAGATGAGCTGATGGTGAATTCCTTGGATCTGGTCCCGGGCGATTGTATCCTCATTCCTCCGGAAGGTCTGCTGTTGCCGTGTGACGCCGCCCTGCTGGCGGGGGAGTGTATGGTGAACGAGAGCTTGCTGACAGGTGGGTGTCCATGCTGCGCCTTCTTATTTGATTATGAGGAATATTTTTATACTGTACAAATGTGCGTCCGACGCTGAGCTCTGAGTGGTGCCGGTTATGTATAACTAGCCAACCAGACACGTGGGATACGGTCATGGACCATGGGGAGAGTAGAAAAAGAGGGGCTGAGCATCATTGGGGAACAAGGGGTAAGATGATGGTGGGTGGGATGATGGTGAACAGGGAGAGAGGAGGCAGAGGAGATGATCTTGGACAGGGGGGAGTGGGGTAAGGTCTTGAACCATGGTGAGAATTAGAGAGGGGATGAGCACAGTCGGGGAGTACCTGTGGGAAGATGATGGCGGATGGGAGGACGGCAGTAGAGGGGGGCTGATGGTGAATAGGGAGAGAGGAGATTGTCTTGGACAGGGGGGAGTGGGATACAGTGATGGGCCATGGGGAGAATAGGTAGAGAGGGGATGAGCATCATTGGGTAACAAGGGGTAAGATGATGGTGGGTGGGATGATTGTGAACAGGGAGAGAGGGGGCAGAGGAGGTGATCATGGATGGGGGGAGTGGGGTAAGGTCTCAGACCATGGTGAGAATAGGTAGAGAGGGGATGAGCACAGTCGGGGAGTACCTGTGGGAAGATGATGGTGGATGGGAGGAAGGCGGTAGAGGGGGGCTGATGGTGAATAGGGAGAGAGGAAACAGGAGATGGT
>NW_017309100.1:73450-76845 GCF_000935625.1 Nanorana parkeri | reverse complement strand
CAGGGGAGGAGAGCCAAGTGCCCAGGTTCGCAGGGGAGGAGAGCCAAGTGCCCAGGTTCGCAGGGGAGGAGAGCCAAGTGCCCAGGTTCGCAGGGGAGGAGAGCCAAGTGCCCAGGTTCGCAGGGGAGGAGAGCCAAGTGCCCAGGTTCGCAGGGGAGGAGAGCCAAGTGCCCAGGTTCGCAGGGGAGGAGAGCCAAGTGCCCAGGTTCCCAGGGGAGGAGAGCCAAGTGCCCAGGTTCGCAGGGGAGGAGAGCCAAGTGCCCAGGTTCCCAGGGGAGGAGAGCCAAGTGCCCAGGTTCCCAGGGGAGGAGAGCCAAGTGCCCAGATTCCCAGGGGAGGAGAGCCAAGTAATCATGTGTGGTGGGGAAAGGAGAGAGCCCCATACCCAGGTACCTGGGGGAAGGAGAGACAAATTCCCAGGCAGAGTGCCAAGGTTCCCATTAAAGAAGAGCCAAGTTACTATTTCGCCAAGAGATGAGAAACATATCCCCAGTGACCTGGAAGAGGAGAGAACAATGTCCAGGTCCCCAGGAAAAAGAGAACCAAATGCACAGGTTTCCAGGGAGAGGGGAACAGGGCGCCCACATTTACAGTGGAGAAGATTTGAATCCCTAAGGCAGCAGAGTACCAAGGGCATTGGAGGGTGGCTGGGCAGTGGTGGCCTTGTATCTTCTGCGAGGTGGTGATGACAATCGGATCTGTGGAGGGCTTCAAGCAGACAATCCTGCCCATCATTGGGATTGGGGGTTGGGGGGGGCTGGGGGATGACACGGGTGTAATATGGAAGGGTGGAGTGTATTTCATGTCGATGGTGCAGATTGTGTTAGCAGTGCAGGTGATTGGAGTGTTGGATACATAAGCGAGTACGGTGATCATGTGACCAGCTTTCTGCTCTAGTCTGTATCGATGCGTTTTGCCAGCGCCATGAACCTCTGTATCCTCTCCCCGCAGCAAAGCGTCACCCTGCACAATATGGTGAAAATGTCCGTCAGCGTAAAAGTGCGTCGAGGAACCGGAGGTGAGAGCCAATTCTGCCAATGGTTCTGTGCGACCCGCAATGTATTGTAACCCAAAGCAACCGTCTTCATGTCATCGATAAGGCAGCTGATTGGTCGTTGGACTGCGCTCATCCTCTACGTCTGCAATTTCAGATGAGCTGATGGTGAATTCCTTGGATCTGGTCCCGGGCGATTGTATCCTCATTCCTCCGGAAGGTCTGCTGTTGCCGTGTGACGCCGCCCTGCTGGCGGGGGAGTGTATGGTGAACGAGAGCTTGCTGACAGGTGGGTGTCCATGCTGCGCCTTCTTATTTGATTATGAGGAATATTTTTATACTGTACAAATGTGCGTCCGACGCTGAGCTCTGAGTGGTGCCGGTTATGTATAACTAGCCAACCAGACACGTGGGATACGGTCATGGACCATGGGGAGAGTAGAAAAAGAGGGGCTGAGCATCATTGGGGAACAAGGGGTAAGATGATGGTGGGTGGGATGATGGTGAACAGGGAGAGAGGAGGCAGAGGAGATGATCTTGGACAGGGGGGAGTGGGGTAAGGTCTTGAACCATGGTGAGAATTAGAGAGGGGATGAGCACAGTCGGGGAGTACCTGTGGGAAGATGATGGCGGATGGGAGGACGGCAGTAGAGGGGGGCTGATGGTGAATAGGGAGAGAGGAGATTGTCTTGGACAGGGGGGAGTGGGATACAGTGATGGGCCATGGGGAGAATAGGTAGAGAGGGGATGAGCATCATTGGGTAACAAGGGGTAAGATGATGGTGGGTGGGATGATTGTGAACAGGGAGAGAGGGGGCAGAGGAGGTGATCATGGATGGGGGGAGTGGGGTAAGGTCTCAGACCATGGTGAGAATAGGTAGAGAGGGGATGAGCACAGTTGACTTTAAAGGGCTGATGTGAGCAGGGAGAGGTGCGAGTGTTATCGATTGGTGGAGGAGTGGATCAGTAGACGGTTATGTCCATCTGTGAGAGGATGCAGAAGAGGACCTGTCATGGACTGGAGAGTGAAGGGAGTGGAGACAGACAGGGCGAAGCTGATCGTGAAGCGGGTGGAGGGGTCCTGTATGAACTGATCTTGGACAAGGGAGAGTGGGATACAGTCATGGGCCATGGGGAGAATAGGTAGAGAGGGACTGAGCACAGTGGGGGAGTACCTGTGGGAAGATGATGGCGGATGGGAGGACGGCGGTAGAGGGGGGCTGATAGTGAATGGGGGAGAGGAGATGGTCTTGGACAAGGTGGAGGGGTGATGTATGAACTGTCATACTTTCTGCTGTGTAAAGTTCTGCTGTGGAGTTTTTCCTTCTTCGTTCCGTTCTATATGATCCATTATTATATGATACTGTTCTGCATTATAGTATATAGAGAGTATATACAGTATACACTAACCTACGAGTTTGGTATTTTCTTCCCTGCTGTCCCGTTATAGGGGAGAGTGTACCTGAAATGAAGACGCCATTACCCGACGGACCCCACGCCGCGGACACCATTTACTCCCCGGATGCCCATCGCCGCCACACTCTGTTCTGTGGGACGCAGATCATCCAGGCCAAGAGCTACGTGGACAATGATGTCATCGCCATCGTGCTGAAGACAGGTATCACATGACCTCATAGGATCTCCCCTTCACATTGACATGTATGTGATGCTATGGCGTATCTGTATGATTTGCTGGCATCCAGTATAGTCACCCCACTCTCTGTAGGTGACAGGTGCTCTTAAAAGGGATGCTTAATAATGACAACGTATTTAATGTGATAACACGGGCAGCTCCGCCCAGTCCGGCGCATATACACGGCATTGAGAATCTGTATGTAGCATCGTACAGGTCTGATCATGTGACCGCATAGTCCCCACCGTCTGCCCGGCTGGAAGACAATCTCACTTCAGGGCTGCTGTGAACCAGTAAGGTTGCCCCGCTGTGCTCGGTCTGCAGCGGCGGTATACAAGCAGACACGTGACGTAAATGAAGGATATCCTGATCATTGGAGGTGAATGAATAGTTCTGGGCGGTGACCATTGTCTGCTCCTTCCAGGGTTCTGCACAGTGAAGGGGAACCTCATCAGCTCCATACTCCACCCCAAACCAATCTTCTTCAAGTTTTACCGCGACGCCATGATGTTTGTGCTCGTATTGGCCGCTTTCGGTAAGGACTTGTGACCTGGTCACTCATCGGCGTGATTATTTTGGGTCGGGTGGAATCTGGTCGACTTCCACTGATTTATTTATTTGATTTCTGATCATATTTTGTTGTTCTGCAGCCGCCATTGGGACCATCTACAGCATCGTGATTCACATCCTGTACAAGGTGTGTAGTGTATATCCCCACCCCCTGTGCCCCTCCATGCCCCCCTGTGCCCCTCCATGCCCCTACCCCTG
>NW_017309100.1:69137-70101 GCF_000935625.1 Nanorana parkeri | reverse complement strand
CCGTGCCCCTCCATGCCCCCGTGTCCCTCCATGCCCCCCTCTCCCTCCATGCCAGCTCCTCATTCACACTTTGTGCCCCAACCAGGTTAAAGTGTCTGAAATCATCGTGACCGCCCTCGACATTGTCACCATCATTGTCCCCCCGGCCCTGCCGGCCGCCATGACAGTGGGGACCGTCTACGCCCAGAGCCGGCTGAAGAAGCAAAAGATCTTCTGCATCAGCCCCCCGCGCATCAATGTCAGCAGCCAGATAAAGCTGATGTGCTTCGATAAGGTAGGCGGGGCCCCAGGTGAGCGCGGTACGCTCTGCGTCTCTCTCTTCCCTCGTTCTGCGGCTTTGGCGGAAGAACCAAATATGCGTCAGCCATGCTGTGGGGGGAAGGGAAGGTATCCGAGAGGCCTCCTTTAAGCAGCCGCTTCCAATCACTCCTCTCACCCCGGTCTAACCCCCCCCATGTTGCTCCTCCAGACAGGTACTCTTACTGAAGAAGGGCTGGACGTCTGGGGGGTGGTCCCTCTTGAGAGCACCTACTTCCTGCCGATCACCGATGACCCTCGCTCGCTGCCGGATGGACATCTCTTATATTCTCTGGCCTCCTGCCACTCTGTCACCCTGCTGAATGGACATCACATCGGGGACCTGATGGACCTGAAGATGCTGGAGTCCACCGGATGGGTGAGTGCCGGGCATTGGCTGGTTCTATGTGCGTTCACCTGTATCATTGCCATGCGCAAATCCAGTGTGGGATCGGAAGCCAAATGAGCAAAGCGGCTATTATCTGCTATTAATAAGGGGCCTATTCCATATTATAGAATGGGGCGGAGCCATGCAAATCACCCCATTATTCCCCCGGGGATGATTGTGCATCCGGAGCCCCAGATACAGCCCAATGTTATTCGTTTATGGAATATTTCATATAAAACTTGTTCTTACTGACCCTGTAAGGTGGTCGGTGTTGCCTGG
>NW_017309100.1:68652-69084 GCF_000935625.1 Nanorana parkeri | reverse complement strand
CACGGTTCTGATTTTGGAGAGCGCATAGTTCCAGCTCGTCCTGCAAGTCCGTGATTTGTTTGTTTTCCAGGTTCTGGAGGACGGAGATGCTGATCCGCGTACAAAGGACATATTTGGGACCAAAGTGCTGTCTCTGATCAAGCCCCCCAACCTGGAGGAGCAGCCACACGGGCCTGTAGGTGACGCCTGGCGGGGCCAGTCTCTCTTCTGCCGTCTTGTTTCTTTGGGAGGAATTTACTGGTTGAGTTTAGTGTACAGGCAGTCCCCCGGGTTACATACAAGATAGGGACTGGAGGTCCCCGGGTTACATACAAGATCGGGACTGGAGGTCCCTGGGTTACATACAAGATCGGGACTGGAGGTCCCCGGGTTACATACAAGATAGGGACTGGAGGTCCCCGGGTTACATACAAGATCGGGACTGGAGGTCCC
>NW_017309100.1:66216-67317 GCF_000935625.1 Nanorana parkeri | reverse complement strand
AGGGGTGTTTGTGGGGGGGGGGGTAATGAGAATATCTCTGTATGATAACAATGTAACAATTCAGAGATTTGTTTTTGTTCCTTGCAGTACCGGCCGATTTCTCCACGATGCTGCGTCAGTACACTCGGGACGGGTACCGGGTTCTGGGCTTTGCGTATAAAACTCTGCCGTCCGCCAGAACATTTGAAGAGGCGCAGGCTGTCACCAGGTTCGGCCGCAACTTTTGTTTTTTTAATAAGTATAAATGTTGAGATATTTTTGTATCCCTTTTATTACACAGTGTCATGTATTTACCCTCCCCCGCTCTTGGGATCTGTAGTGTATTGACTACATTGCTATATACTGATAATGATGCAAAGCCCCTCCCCTTTCCTGCTTAGTCCCTCCCCCTCACCACATTGCAGCCGCGACATATGGGTGGAGCAAGTGTACAAAGTGGCGTCCCACTTCCTGCCCATAGGAGCGCCATTTCATCTGACATCCCTCTTCCCGCCCATAGGAGCGCCATTTCATCTGACATCCCTCTTCCCGCCCATAGGAGCGCCATTTCATCTGACATCCCTCTTCCTGCCCATAGGAGCACCATTTCATCTGGCGTCCCTCTTCCTGCCCATAGGAGCGCCATTTCATCTGACATCCCTCTTCCTGCCCATAGGAGCACCATTTCATCTGGCGTCCCTCTTCCTGCCCATAGGAGCACCATTTCATCTGGCGTCTCCCTTCCTGCCCATAGGAGCACCATTTCATCTGGCGTCCCCCTTCCTGCCCATAGGAGCGCCATTTCATCTGACATCCCTCTTCCTGCCCATAGGAGCACCATTTCATCTGGCGTCCCTCTTCCTGCCCATAGGAGCGCCATTTCATCTGACAACCCTCTTCCTGCCCATCGGAGCGCCATTTCATCTGACATCCCTCTTCCTGCCCATAGAAGCGCCATTTCATCTGGCATCCCTCTTCCTGCCCATAGGAGCGCCATTTCATCTGGCATCCCTCTTCCTGCCCATAGGAGCGCCATTTCATCTGACAACCCTCTTCCTGCCCATAGGAGCGCCATTTCATCTGGCGTCCCTCTTCCTGCCCATAGGAGCGCCATTTCATCTG
>NW_017309100.1:64288-65590 GCF_000935625.1 Nanorana parkeri | reverse complement strand
GGGGGGGGTTAGCGCAATTTTAAAACATTTGGTAAACAACTTGACGGAAATTTCCCACCTAGAGAGTCGGCGGAACGCGACCTGACCTTTCTGGGGTTCCTGGTCATGAAGAACGTGCTGAAACCGGAGACATCGCCCGCCATCTACTCCCTGAGAAAAGCCAACATCCGCACCGTCATGGTGACCGGTCAGTGACATTATGGGATGTCCGATTGGAGGGAATTCTGTTAAATCTCCCAAACTGGACCTGAACGGGGTTTTTTTCTCCCCCCTCTTTAGGTGACAACATGTTGACCGCGGTGAATGTCGCCAAGAGCTGCCATCTTGTGGAGTCGTCGGAAAAAGTTTTCTTCGTGAACGCCTCTCCTCCCACCTACAACAGCTCCGCGACCCTGAAATTCATCCCGTCCGAGCCTGTGGCGGCGGGGGAGGAGCCCATAGAGGTGAGTGTGGGCGCCATTATGGATGCCGGAGCTCTCGCAGCGAGGACAGGTGCACTTTAATGGTTTCCTGTGTGTGATGCGCACATTCGTCCCGAGGCTTCGCATTTCTTTGGGCATTGCAGATCAAATTCAGTCCCCGCTGCGCCGTATCTTTGAATGGGGCTGCGTTTATAGACAAAGACCTAAAGATGGCGATCCGATCGCCTGCTGGTCAGGTTTTTGGATCGGATGTCACGTTCACTTCTGATCTTTGCTGCAAATTATATGTTGTGGAAAGTACAAAGCGAAAGTGGTCTACGCGACGCCATTTCACCTTCCATCACAGGAGGCGGGGACTGGAGCTTCTAATGCCAATTAATAAGAAAAATGGTAAAGTTTATGGCAGGTGCAGGCATCCTCCAGCTGTGATAAAACTACAAATGTCATCATGCCTCTGGGAGTCATTTCTGCTGCATGCCCCGCCCTCAGATTAAGGAAATAAAAAAAGCTGATCTGGTATTGAATGATCTTGTATCTAATTTACACATCTGAATAGAATCAAATGTTTTGGGGTCTCCTCTTTCTCCACGCAGGGGCTGTACCAGCAAGGAGGGGCTTTCCTCGACAGCGAGCCGTTCTGCTTTGCCATGAATGGAAAATCTTATTCCACTCTGACCGATTACTTCCCCGACATGCTGCCCAAGGTGAGACCTTCCCGAACTTTATTCCCCTCGGTGAAAGATTTCTCCTCTGACGCCGATCACGCCATCTTCCCCCTTCCATTACAATGAGACGTTTTCCAGCTTGTTCTGCGTTCTGTTTTTTGTATAATGTGTTAGCCGATCAGAAAACTGCATCCAGATGATCCTCGTCCTCCCCC
>NW_017309100.1:63913-64171 GCF_000935625.1 Nanorana parkeri | reverse complement strand
ATATATACAGATACTGCGTGGGGATGTGCGGAGACGGAGCCAATGACTGCGGGGCCCTGAAGGCTGCCGACGTCGGGATCTCTCTGTCGGACAGCGAAGCCTCCGTCGCCTCTCCATTCACCTCCAAAATCAACAACATCGAGTGCGTTCCCTTCGTCATCCGGTCAGTGGACGCCGCAGCCCCCAAATCTCATTGTTTTGGCTCAAAACGTTATTTCCGAGTTCTAATTATTAATCTTGTGGTAGAAATTGTGTTCC
>NW_017309100.1:63149-63827 GCF_000935625.1 Nanorana parkeri | reverse complement strand
AATGACATTCCGGCTTTATTATGAATATAAGATGATGTTTGCGTGTAACTATTGGGGGGTCTTTGTCTCGGCAGGGAGGGGCGCTGCTCGCTGGAGACCTCGTTTGAGATTTTCAAGTACATGGCGATGTACAGCCTGACGCAGTTCATCAGTGTTCTCATTCTGTACACGGTGAGCGATGGGACATGCGTATGTGTGTAATGTGTGCGGTCCCGTGTAGTGTTCTCATTCTGTACACGGTGAGCGATGGGACATGTTTGTATGTGTAATGTGTGCGGTCCCGTGTAGTGTTCTCATTCTGTACACGGTAAGCGATGGGACATGTTTGTATGTGACGTGTGCGGTCCCGTGTGATTCATCTGACCATGTTTGTGGTCTTGCCAGGTGGACACCAATTTGGGCGACTTCCAGTTCCTGCTGTTTGATTTGGTGATCACCACCACGGTGGCCATCCTGATGGGCAGAACCGGGCCGGCCGGCGAGTTGGGTTTGAAGCGTCCGCTCGGTACTCTGATCAGCATTCCGGTCCTGGGAAGCATGATATGTCAGACTCTGCTCGTCCTTCTCATCCAGCTGCTGTCCTACTTCCTGACCACGTCGCAGCCCTGGTACGGGTAACCTCCATGTATCTCCTCCCCCTCCATGTATCTCCTCCCCCCTCCATGTATCTCCTCCCCC
>NW_017309100.1:61040-63108 GCF_000935625.1 Nanorana parkeri | reverse complement strand
ATTTCCTCCGCACAGGTTCCATCCAGTGAATATCACCAGCCTGACGCCTCATCACCTCCCGAACTATGAGAACACCGCCGTCTTCTACGCGTCCGGCTTCCAGTATCTCATCCTTGCCGTCGTCCTTTCTAAGGGATATCCCTTCCGGAAGCCTCTGTACACCAACCGTGAGTGCCCCCCCGGGCCCCCCAAGTGTCAGTGTGTCATTGTCCCGGGCCCCCCAAGTGTCAGTGTGGCATTGTTCTGGGCCCCCCAAGTGTCAGTGTGTCATTGTTCTGGGACCCCCCAGGTGTCAGTGTGTCATTGTTCTGGGGCCCCCAAGTGTCAGTGTGTCATTGTTCTGGGCCCCCCAAGTGTCAGTGTGTCATTGTTCTGGGACCCCCAAGTGTCAGTAGGTGTCTCTGGGATGTGTAACGATGTAACATGTTGTCACTCTGTGTTCTGCTTCTCCCGCACAGTTCTGTTCCTCTTGGCGCTGGTCGTCCTGCTTGCGATGATGTTGTGGGTCACACTTTTCCCGCTTTCCTTCATGCTGAAGATTCTGAACCTCATGGCCATCGACGATATGAACTTCAAGCTGGTCCTGTTTGGAATCGCCGCGGTCAACTGCGTGGCCGCCTTCCTCCTGGAGGTACGTCTGCCGGTGCCGGGGTCACCTCCTCACTAGTCTCATAGCGGGAAGAATGCCGGAGAGGCCGGGAGCTGGGTGGGCCTAGACTTGTCCCAAGAGCTTATAGTCTCTTGTATGTGATATAGAAATATATTAATTAGTGTTTTATCCATGCGGTGATTGCAGATCCAACAACTTGTGTTACTTCACCCGACTCCACAATGTGGACACAACTTCCAGTAGAGGTGTAAGGTCACAGGGGGCTGCAGTACCAGGAGTGGCCACTGGAGGTGATAGAGTCACTATGTGCCGCCTTCCGGTCATGGACGTCTATCATTGTATAGTACCCCAGGGCAGCATTCATATATATACCCCAGGGCAGCATTCATATATATACCCCAGGGCAGCATTCATATATATATACCCCAGGGCAGCATTCATATATATACCCCAGGGCAGCATTCATATATATACCCCAGGGCAACATTCATATATATACCCCAGGGCAGCATTTATATATATATACCCCAGGGCAGCATTCATATATATACCCCAGGGCAGCATTTATATATATACCCCAGGGCAGCATTCATATATATATACCTCAGGGCAGCATTCATATATATACCCCAGGGCAGCATTCATATATATATATACCTCAGGGCAGCATTCATATATATATACCTCAGGGCAGCATTCATATATATACCCCAGGGCGGCATTCATATATATATACCCCAGGGCAGCATTCATGTATACCCCAGGGCAGCATTCATGTATACCCCAGGGCAGCATTCATGTATACCCCAGGGCAGCATTCATATATATACCCCAGGGCAGCATTCATGTATACCCCAGGGCAGCATTCATGTATACCCCAGGGCAGCATTCATGTATACACCAGGGCAGCATTCATATATATACCCCAGGGCAGCATTCATATATATATACCCCAGGGCAGCATTCATGTATACCCCAGGGCAGCATTCATGTATACCCCAGGGCAGCATTCATGTATACACCAGGGCAGCATTCATATATATACCCCAGGGCGGCATTCATATATATATACCCCAGGGCAGCATTCATGTATACCCCAGGGCAGCATTCATGTATACCCCAGGGCAGCATTCATATATACAATACGGCCATTGAGTCCTCTGTCCAGTCCGTTAGTACAGTCTCCGCCCCTCAGACCCCGATGAGGGGGGTATTTATCGCCCGCATGGAGCAAGTGTCTGATATGTAATCGGTGACCCCCCTTCACTCTCTTGCAGACCTCTCTGGATCACGGCTATTGCAACTTCTTGCGGAAAGTGCGCAGAAAGAAGGAATCGAAGAAGTTGTACAAGAGATTAGAGGTGCAGCTCCGGGCAGAGCACTCCTGGCCCCCCGTAAATCAGACTTTGTACCCCAGCCGGGCCAAACCGTTCAGGTAGCAGCCTATCTGCTGACCCG
>NW_017309100.1:57752-60876 GCF_000935625.1 Nanorana parkeri | reverse complement strand
GCCGACATGTTACTGCCTCTTCGGGGGTCCGGAGAACACCACTGTGATAGGTTCAAAGTTTAACATAAAAAAAAAAAAAACTGCACAACTCATGAAAAGCAAAAATGTGAAGCCAAAAATATATGAGGAGCGAAGGTGCTAATACCCCGGCGGGGGCAACTCCTCAACGGCAGACTTCGGTTTCTCCAACCAACGCCGGATACCTGGAAGACGACTCCAACTCTTTATAAAGGCCATTGCACTCCCACCAAGACAAGGACCCATATGGGGACCTATGACTCTATGTCATGGATTGGTGAAGTCGGTGCGCCCATATGCGGACCTATGACTCTATGTCATGGATTGGTGAAGCCGGGGTGTCCTTACAAAGACACATTGACTCTACTCCCTGGATTGGTGAAGTCGGTGTAACCTTATGGGACCGACGACTCTAGGTCTTAAATTGGTGAAGCTGGTGTACCCTTACAAGGTCTGATGACTCTTATGTCATAGATTGGTGAAGACTATGTGCCCTTACAAGGTCCGATGAGTCTACTCCCTGGATTGGTGAACCTGGTGTACGTTTATGAGGACCGGTGACTCAACATCATAGCCCTTTCAAGGACCATTGACCCAACGCCCTGGATTGGTGAAGCCGGGGTGTCCTTACAAGGTCTGGTGACTCTACGTCCTGGATTGGTGAAGCCGGGGGGTCCTTAGAAGGTCTGGTGACTCTACGTCATGGATTGGTGAAGCCGGGGTGTCCTTACAAGGTCTGGTGACTCTACGTCATGGATTGGTGAAGCCGGGGGGTCCTTACAAGGTCTGGTGACTCTACGTCATGGATTGGTGAAGCCGGGGGGTCCTTACAAGGTCTGGTGACTCTAGTCATGGATTGGTGAAGCCGGGGGGTCCTTACAAGGTCTGGTGACTCTACGTCATGGATTGGTGAAGCCGGGGTGTCCTTACAAGGTCTGGTGACTCTACGTCATGGATTGGTGAAGCCGGGGTGTCCTTACAAGGTCTGGTGACTCTACGTCATGGATTGGTGAAGCCGGGGGGTCCTTACAAGGTCTGGTGACTCTACGTCATGGATTGGTGAAGCCGGGGGGTCCTTAGAAGGTCTGGTGACTCTACGTCATGGATTGGTGAAGCCGGGGTGTCCTTACAAGGTCTGGTGACTCTACGTCATGGATTGGTGAAGCCGGGGGGTCCTTACAAGGTCTGGTGACTCTACGTCATGGATTGGTGAAGCCGGGGGGTCCTTACAAGGTCTGGTGACTCTAGTCATGGATTGGTGAAGCCGGGGGGTCCTTACAAGGTCTGGTGACTCTACGTCATGGATTGGTGAAGCCGGGGGGTCCTTACAAGGTCTGGTGACTCTACGTCATGGATTGGTGAAGCCGGGGTGTCCTTACAAGGTCTGGTGACTCTACGTCATGGATTGGTGAAGCCGGGGGGTCCTTACAAGGTCTGGTGACTCTACGTCATGGATTGGTGAAGCCGGGGTGTCCTTACAAGGTCTGGTGACTCTACGTCATGGATTGGTGAAGCCGGGGGGTCCTTACAAGGTCTGGTGACCCAACGCCCTGGTTTGGTGAAGCCGGGGTGCCCTTACAAGGACCGGTGACTCTACGCCCTGGTTTGGTGAAGCCGGGGTGTCCTCGCCAGTGGGCCGGACTAATGATGAACTCTCAGCTGTCCATAAACCCGGAAGAGGCGGAGCTCGGAACACTTGGGAGTTTTGTGCAATAATTTCCTCTATAAACACTCCTCCGTGACTTTATCCTGCGTTGCCTCGGTGTCACCGGCTGTTTACATGCGTCTGCGTCCTCCTTCCTGGCTCTGTCATCCCCAACGCCCTTCTGTCTGAGTGTCTGGCGGCTCGAAGAGTTTTTTTTGTTTTGTTTTGAACGCGGGTGGCGAGATCGGGAACGTCAAACACCTTCTGGTCCTTGTGTCCTGATCGGCAATGGAGCGCTTTTTGTTCTTCCATACAAGTGGGTGCAACGCAATGTGAACGAGTCGCCAACCTCACCTCCAAAGCAGCAGTCCTTATCTGCCTGACAGCAGCAGCTTTACCCCCCCAGCACCCACTTGTATGGAAGGCAGAAGAGGCAGGTGCCTTGGGCTCTTCACCAGGAGGAGGGTGCAAAATGGGGCAGAACCTGCAACCAATACCTCTGAGGTAGATCACAGCTCATGGGGGGGGCATTTTTCGGCTTTTTGCCTGGGTGTTAAGGGACCTCCTATTACAGCCTATGGTGATCGGCGCCTCCTAGTCCCCCCCTTTCCTCTATTGGTGTGAGGACCGAGGGTCAGGGTATGAACCCAGCCGAATACTATACGTGTCTGTTGTCGCAGGTTCTCGCCCGCTTCTGTCCTACAGACAGCGAAGCGTTAAATGCCATGTGGGAGGTCCTGCTGTCAGTCACATGACCAGTATTAAATCTGCGATCATTGTAACCCCTCCCCCAGGCACAAAGTGCTCTGTGTACAGATCGGCTGTCGGCATAACCCCCGTGTTACATATTCTCCACCCCGGGGACCTTTACCACCCTTCCAATACAAACTGCCCCTCGGACCGCGTCATGCCCGTCCTCGCGCTCCATAGATGTGCGCAGCGTCTGCGTCCGCGGCCCCCGATGTGAAGGAATGACAAAGCTGCTCCGTACAGGAAGCTGCGAGATTACCGCGTCTTCTCTTCACAGGATCATCGTTACATTTTGCTACATGAAATGTATTTGTTTTACAATCAGACGCCGGCTTTCATGGCTCCGCCCCCGGGATTGGCTGCAGCGTGTTTCTGATCTTTCTTAATAAACTTATTTTATTATATATGGAAATGTTTCACTGGAAGTCATTGATGAGAAGACGGAGGGCTGTGCGTGTGACATTTATATTCCCGACTGTAATACACAAAGTCTGCCACCAGGTGGTGCGGAGAGCCGACCCAGAGATCCCATTCTCTTCACTTCCTGCTGAGCTGGAGAAAGTGTACAGAGGAGCTCACACTCTAATGTCCCCTCCCCCCCACAGTCACATCAGTCTCAGTACAGAGGAGCTTACACTCTAATGTCCCCCCCCACAGTCATATCAGTCTCAGTACAGAGGAGCTCACACTCTAATGTCCTCCCCACAGTCA
>NW_017309100.1:51901-55190 GCF_000935625.1 Nanorana parkeri | reverse complement strand
GGGACGCGGGTCTGTGCGTGTCGTGGGGACGCGGGTCTGTGCGTGTCGGAGGGTTGTAGGTCTGCGCATTCATTGGATGTAATGTGACTTGTTTCCTATGAATACAGGTTCCAGGTGCAGAAGAAGGTGAAGGTGTGGAGGGATTCATTCCTGGTGGAGCGCGGGTGAGTTCTGACCTCCACGTCCTTCATATATGATTTCTCTGCTGAGCTCTCTGCTAATCCTGAGACACTACAATATGGTGCCACCATCACTGGCTGCATGGTTTGGGGGGGTGACAGAGGATCTCCCGGTACATTGCCGGGTCTCCTCCCCCCTCACTGGCTGCGCCCACCATTGTCCGGCATTGATGCACATGACATCACTGGGGGGCAGACCTGAGAGGACCATCCAGTCCAATAACATTCCAATATTAGTGTCCTGGGGAGGGACCCGTGTATGTATCTATGTATGTGATGTTATCTCTCCTCGCACTCGCACGCGGTGCCGACATTGGCGCGGTCACGTGCTGCCACAGTCCCTGGGTCTCAGTGATTTCTCTGTCTGTGTTTTAGTAAGCTGCTACATAAGCGAGAGGTGGAGAAGCCAGATGCCCAAGAGGAGAACTTTCTGCCCAAGTACCAGCGAGTCAAAGATTTGTGCCAACGAGCCGAATATCAGACGGCCTGCGAGCAGCTGGGACAGGTACCCAAAATCCTCCATGACCCCTGTACATGGCCTGGGAATGGGGGAGGGGCACATAACTGGTAAATGGTCTCCTCTGCAAAGATGGGTCCCGCCGAGGCACCTCTTCTATAATCCTGGGGGCGGGGGAGGGGGGACCTATACATCCCGCATTGAGCTCACATGTGGAATTTTCCTCCCCTAGAAATGGCAATGCGTGGAGGACGCGACCGGAAAGCTGCGACTACACAAGTGTAAAGGGATGGCGAGTCTGAAGGCCGCCCCCAGCGCTGCCAAGAAATCCCCAAATCTGATGAGCAATCACTACGCCAGCGACGAGTGCAACTGCGACCCGATCACCTACAAGATAACGCCGCTGGGCCGCCGCAAGAAGCTCCTCACCAAGAAAAGTGAGCGACCGGCCGCGAGCGTCCGTGTCCCCATCCCCCCTCCCCCGAGCTCTGACATATACTGCAGCGCTGACAACACTGAGCCAATCACATCAGTCTCTGTACAGAGGAGCTTACACTCTAATGTCCCCTCCCCCTACAGTCACATCAATTTCTAATGTCCCCTCCCCCACAGTCACATCAGTCTCTGTACAGAGGAGCTTACACTCTAATGTCCCCTCCCCCCACCAGTCACATCAGTCTCTGTACAGAGGAGCTTACACTCTAATGTCCCCTCCCCCCACCAGTCACATCAGTCTCTGTACAGAGGAGCTTACACTCTAATGTCCCCTCCCCCCACAGTCACATCAGTCTCTGTACAGAGGAGCTTACACTCTAATGTCGTCGTCCCCACAGTCACATCAGTCTCTGTACAGAGGAGCTTACACTCTAATGTCCCCCCCTCCTGTGTCGGGTGGTCTCCAGTGTTTTGGGGTGACAGATGTTGGAAAGTTGAATCACCTGAAATGTTCTATGTACATCTTCGGTGATGAAACGTCTGTTTTGGGGTCCCCGGCTCCATTACAATGGGCATGGTATGCTGAGGTGGGCTCAGTGCACCCCCCTTCCCCCCCTCCTAACATTTACACCTAGACCTCAACACACTGAGACTCAATCCCGAAAATGCCAAACACCTAAACCCTCCGCCATCGCTGAGGCCGTCCCTCGAATGACACAAGGACCGTAGCTCCGCCCCCTTCGTCGGGGATAGAATACAACACAAAGAAAACGGATACAAACGTTCTTCTGTTCCGGATTGTGAGACGAGATTCTGCCGACGTGACGGAAGGAAAGAGATTCATGGGACAGGAAGTTGTTTTTGGTGGTAAAAATGAGAATCCAGAAAATAATGATAATGATTACAAGCGATGGAACCGATCGCAGGAAAGTAACCGATCGGATCAATAACGAGAATAACATTGTTATTGTTTGTTGTTGTTTCCTTTTCATCTTTAGCGTTGTCACTGTTCTCGTCATTGATCTGAGATCTCACACTCTGATTGTAACTTTCATCATCTTCATCCTTCATCAGGGCGGAGCCTGACGAGCAGCTTCCCGGCCGGCTGTTGTAATTAAACGGCCGGCCGGGAGCTTTACATTCAAGCGATCTCTAGAGACGGCTGACCGCTTGTGTAGGAGCCGCTATCACTGCCGGTCCCGAGATCCGCTGCGGCCGGGACCGGCACGGCTCTGTGACCGGAGGTCAGTACACGATCTCCCTCTGATCTCCAGTCCCGGAATGCAGGAAGTGATCTATATGACATCACTTCCTGCATTTTGCTGCCACGTCACATAGGGGGCTTCTTATCCCCCTATGTGACGGTAATAAAGTTAGCGTTGGCTGTGTATACAATCTGTCTTTGTAATAAACTTGTATCTGGATTGGAATATCGCGACGTGGCGCGTCGAGAGAAGAGGAAGTGAGGAGAAGGGCAGGAAGGGAAGAGGGACGGGGAGGAAAGGAAAATGGGAAAGCAGAACAAGGGATATCGGGGGAGGGAGGGGGTCACTTCCTCTTCCTCTCTGGCGGCTTTCAGTATCCTCGTCGCACCTCCTGAAGAAGCTTCAAATACAATGTGGTAACGTCTTACTTTTGACTTTGTGTTCAGGCGTCCTGTATGTGAGCGAGGAGGCGGAGCCAGGAGTGGGCGTGTCCGAGAACCCGTCCTCTGCATCACAAGTGGGGGATGGATGGGACAGACGGTTGGGGGATGGATGGGACAGACGGTTGGGGGATGGATGGGTCCGGGTGGGAGGATGGGATGGATAGGGATGGGTCCGGTTGGGGGATGGATGGGTCCGGTTGGGGGATGGATGGGACCCCCGAGCGCTCCGTTTCCACCCTCCTAGGACATCTGGGTTCACTCATCTCCTGAACGCAGTTTATTTGTCTTCTTTGTGTTCTGAGAACAATAAAAAAAGTTCAACATCTTCGTCCAAATTTCTGGACGATGTGAGCCTCCCCTCCCCCGCCTCCCCCAGCAAAGCTCTGACAGCCAGCGCCTGATTGGCCGGCCAATGTGCGGCCTCCTCGGGGTGCCGAGTTTGGGGGGGACAAAGATTCTCCTAGTGTAGAAACGTGCGGGAAATGTTTATAGACAAATTCTGATCATTTCCTTCCCCCGAACCACCGAGACCCCCCAAATGTTCCATTGCTGTACTTCCTGCTTATACCC
>NW_017309100.1:49670-50935 GCF_000935625.1 Nanorana parkeri | reverse complement strand
CCCCCCCCCCCCCCCCCCCCCGAGCCCCCCGGGGGGGGGGGGGGGGCAGCTTGGGGCTCTGCTCGGTGGTAATGAGGTGTGAAGGAGACACAACGGAACTAATCTGGTTAATGAGGAAGAGGCGAGAAAATAACAAATGACCAACAAATTGTCTGGAGCTCACATTACACCAACAGCTGTGCCAGGACCCCCGTGAGCCAAACATGGAGCGTACTGATCTGGATCTGTCAGGGGGGAGATGGGACGGAGCGAAGCTCTGCAGATCTATAGAGGGGTCAGTGATGGAATAGTCTGCAGAATATATCACTATGGATCTGTCAGGAGGGAGATGGGACGGAGCGAAGCTCTGCAGAGAGATCAGTGATGGAATAGTCTGCAGAAAATATCACTATGGATCTGTCAGGAGGGAGATGGGACGGAGCAATGCTCTGCAGAGAGGTCAGTGATGGAATAGTCTGCAGAAAATATCACTATGGATCTGTCAGGAGGGAGATGGGACGGAGCAATGCTCTGCAGAGGAGGTGAGTGGTGGAATAGTCTGCAGAATATATCACTATGGATCTCTCAGGGGGGAGATGGGACGGAGCGATACTCTGCAGAGAGGTGAGTGGTGGAATAGTCTGCGGAATATATCACTATGGATCTGTCAGGGGGGAGATGGGACTCCATCTCCCTCCTGACAGATCCATAGTGATATATTCTGCAGACTATTGTATGTACCCCGCAGACTATGGTGGAATAGTCTGCGGGGTACATACAATGGTGGGTGGGTGTAGCCGGGCTCTCTAGGACCCAGGAGGGGAGTGCAGTTGGCAGTGTGTAGATTGCTCCCCTTGTCGGAGCCTCAGACAGAGAGCGGAGAGAGCGGAGGACAGACCGAGACCCCCAGACCTCCAGAGAGGTAAGAGTCCTCCTATGTGGGGGGCACACATCCCCTCCCCCCCCAGCACCCCCTCAGTATACAGAATGGGGGGAGCGCTGACCTCTGGGGGGTGGGGGGATGGGGGTACATTGTAGAGAACTTGCAGGAAACTTTGTTGCAATTTGGAGTTTGCAGACAATGAGAAGTTCCCCCTTGGCCACGCCCCCAGGCCGACATGGACCGGCCCTTTAAGTATCCAGCAAGCGTCCAGTGAAGGAGAGATGGAATTTTTTATTTTACTGTTGAGCCCCCCGGGGAGCGATGGGAGCCCATTCTGTCCCCAGCAGGACAGGTCAGCCCGCCGAGTGGCCCCTCAGTGATCCGGGGGCCACAACTTTCTGCA
>NW_017309100.1:47113-49264 GCF_000935625.1 Nanorana parkeri | reverse complement strand
CTGACGCCTCATCATCAAGAACAGCCCGCGGTCTTCTGTCATGGTTGTAAATGAGGTAAAGCCCCCCCATTCTTCCTCCGGGCCCCCGGCAAGTCTTTGAGGGGCCTAGAATGAGCTCCATGTTTCCGATCCCCAAAGTGGCTGAACGATGTCTAGAGGTTGTGGAGGCCAATCCGGGACATTCAATGCTGCAGGCACTGAAGGGTTAACTTGGCCCAGTCCATGACCAAGACCCAGTCCAAGGCCCCTTCCATAACCAAGGCCATGATCCGCTCCAAGACCCAATCCCAGTCCAAGGCCAAGACCCAGTCTCAGACCAAGACTCAAACCCAGTCTAAATCCCGGTCCAAGGCCAAGACCCACTACAAGACCCAATCCCAGTCCAAGACCTAATCCCAGTCCAAGGCCAAGACCTAATCCCAGTCCAAGGCCAAGACCTAATCCCAGTCCAAGGCCAAGACCTAATCCCAGTCCAAGGCCAAGACCTAATCCCAGTCCAAGGCCAAGACCTAATCCCAGTCCAAGGCCAAGACCTAATCCCAGTCCAAGGCCAAGACCTAATCCCAGTCCAAGGCCAAGACCTAATCCCAGTCCAAGGCCAAGACCTAATCCCAGTCCAAGGCCAAGACCTAATCCCAGTCCAAGGCCAAGACCTAATCCCAGTCCAAGGCCAAGACCTAATCCCAGTCCAAGGCCAAGACCTAATCCCAGTCCAAGGCCAAGACCTAATCCCAGTCCAAGGCCAAGACCTAATCCCAGTCCAAGGCCAAGACCTAATCCCAGTCCAAGGCCAAGACCTAATCCCAGTCCAAGGCCAAGACCTAATCCCAGTCCAAGGCCAAGACCTAATCCCAGTCCAAGGCCAAGACCTAATCCCAGTCCAAGGCCAAGACCTAATCCCAGTCCAAGGCCAAGACCTAATCCCAGTCCAAGGCCAAGACCTAATCCCAGTCCAAGGCCAAGACCTAATCCCAGTCCAAGGCCAAGACCTAATCCCAGTCCAAGGCCAAGACCTAATCCCAGTCCAAGGCCAAGACCTAATCCCAGTCCAAGGCCAAGACCTAATCCCAGTCCAAGGCCAAGACCTAATCCCAGTCCAAGGCCAAGACCCAGTCTCAGACCAAGACTCAAACCCAGTCTAAATCCCGGTCCAAGGCCAAGACCCACTACAAGACCCAATCCCAGTTATCTAATCCCAGTACAAGGCCAAGACCTAATCCCAGTCCAAGGCCAAGACCCAATCCCAGTCCAAGACCGAGGCTAAGGCCAAGACCCAATCCCAGTCCAAGACCGAGGCTAAGTCCAAGACCGAGGCTAAGTCCAAGACCCAATCCAAGGCCAAGACCCAGTCTCAGACCAAGACTCAAACCCAGTCTCAAACCAAGACTCAAACACAGTCTAAGTCCCGGTCCAAGGCCAAGACCCACTACAAGACCCAGTCCAAGGCCAAGACCCAATCCCAGTCCAAGACCGAGGCTAAGTCCAAGACCCAATCCCAGTCCAAGACCGAGGCTAAGTCCAAGACCCAATCCAAGACCGAGGCTAAGTCCCAGGCCAAGACCCAGTCCCAGACCAAGACTCAAACCCAGTCTAAGTCCCGGTCCAAGACCCAATCCCGGTCTAAGACCAAGACCTAATCCCAGTCCAAGGCCAAGACCCAGTCCAAGGCCAAGACCCAGTCCAAGGCCAAGACCCAGTCCAAGGCCCAATCCCTGTCCAAGACCCAGTTCAATACCAAGCCCAATCCAAGACCAGAGCCAAGTCCAAGTTCAAGACCAAGTCGGCCCATGTGCGGCTCCCAGGCTGATCGATGGGAATTTCCCTCCATTGTTCTCTGATTTGCTGCATTCATCTCGTCATTAATTCCGACTAAATCCTCGGAGTCCCTGGAACTCGCCCCCTCCCCCAATACAGCCGAGCTCCCCCGCCATGCTTCACAGTAGGGATCTTGAGCTTCTCTCGCTCCCCTCACATCACTCATGGCTGTGACCAGAACATTCAGATTCGTTTGGGGGCGGTGTTATAAGCAGTTGGCATCCTCTGCGGACCGGGACGACGCAGTTGACGGCGCCGCACACGCCGTCACGTGCAGCCGATCGCTCGCGTGCAGCGTTGTCCTGCGTTTCCTGTGCGCGGTGAATGAAAGATCGG
>NW_017309100.1:46802-47072 GCF_000935625.1 Nanorana parkeri | reverse complement strand
GACCACCTGCACTGTTTTCGCAGCTGGCGCCCCCCCCCCCTCAGCGAGTTCGGCGCCGTGTGCTGCCATGATGTCAGCGTTTCCAGCGCGCTCAGCTGATTCATTTTCCACTTTGGTGAACGTCGCGTGCGACCTGATTGGTCAAACCGTAAAAGTACTCGCCGCGCCCTCCCAGTTCATCCGATCCGTCCAGTTCCATGTCATGTCAATGTGAAGGATTTGAACCCAAAACCCGAGGTGAAAGGCGTCCGTGAGGAGGCGCGGCATGTG
>NW_017309100.1:45963-46757 GCF_000935625.1 Nanorana parkeri | reverse complement strand
ACGTCTGATCCTCGCAGCTCAGGGCGGTGTTATGTCTGCGGCCGCCGGATAGAGCGTAAGCTCCTCTTCACACCGAATACTCCTCCCAAGTGGACGCATGGAGGGAGCACATTACCTGCCGCATGTGATGTGCGCTCTCCTGTCATCCCCTCCCCCTCCCGAGGGTGACAACACCATTTACAGACTGCAATTCTGTACAACTAAAATCCCAACAATGTGACCCCTGTCCTGAAGGCCATGTGACCTCTATCCTGAGGGCCATGTGACCTCTATCCTGAGGGCCATGTGACCTCTATCCTGAGGGCCATGTGACCCCCTGTCCTGTTAGCTATGGGACCTCTGTCCTGAGGGCCATGGGACCTCTGTCCTGAGGGCCATGTGACCCCTGTCCTGAGGGCCATGTGACCCCTGTCCTGTTGGCCATGTGACCCCTATCCTGTTGGCCATGTGACCCCTATCCTGTTGGCCATGTCACCCCTGTCCTGTTGGCCATGTCACCCCTGTCCTGTTGGCCATGTGACCCCTATCCTGTTGGCCATGTGACCCCTATCCTGTTGGCCATGTCACCCCTGTCCTGTTGGCCATGTCACCCCTGTCCTGTTGGCCATGTGACCCCTGTCCTGTTGGCCATGTGACCCCTATCCTGTTGGCCATGTGACCCCTATCCTGTTGTCCATGTCACCCCTGTCCTGTTGGCCATGTCACCCCTGTCCTGTTGGCCATGTCACCCCTGTCCTGTTGGCCATGTCACCCCTGTCCTGTTGGCCATGTCACCCCTGTCCTGTTGGCCATGT
>NW_017309100.1:40272-41687 GCF_000935625.1 Nanorana parkeri | reverse complement strand
TCCTGTTGGCCATGTCACCCCTGTCCTGTTGGCCATGTCACCCCTGTCCTGTTGGCCATGTCACCCCTGTCCTGTTGGCCATGTGACCCCTGTCCTGTTGGCCATGTGACCCCTATCCTGTTGGCCATGTGACCCCTATCCTGTTGGCCATGTCACCCCTGTCCTGTTGGCCATGTCACCCCTGTCCTGTTGGCCATGTGACCCCTGTCCTGTTGGCCATGTCACCCCTGTCCTGAGGGCCATGTGACCCCTGTCCTGAGGGCCATGTGACCCCTGTCCTGAGGGCCATGTGACCCCTGTCCTGTTGGCCATGTGACCCCTGTCACAGTCCTGGCTGCTCTGCACTGAGAGGCAGCTCCTGGTTGCCGTGAGTAACTGCGCTGCCGAGGCGGAAGGTTCCTAGTCACAGCTATCAGTGCGGCCGTGACTGAGCGCAGTGAGCACCCCTCCCTAGTACCACTTCCCTTGTCCTGTATGCCGGGTGTAATTCTCGGTATCTGTTCTTATTCTGTATGTATGGACTCTGCACAGTACCACTTCTCTTGTCCTGTATGCCGGGTGTCATTCTCGGTATCTGTTCTTATTCTGTATGTACGGACTCTGCACAGTACCACTTCCCTTGTCCTGTATGCCGGGTGTAATTCTCGGTATCTGTTCTTATTCTGTATGTATGGACCCTGCACAGTACCACTTCTCTTGTCCTGTATGCCCGGTGTCATTCTCGGTATCTGTTCTTATTCTGTATGTATGGACTCTGCACAGTACCACTTCCCTTGTCCCGTATGCCGGGTGACATTCTCGGTATCTGTTTGCAGGGATGGTGGCACAGCAGTATGAAGCCCCACAGCACTACGATTCATCTACAGGTGAGAAGTTCTGGTGTGACTCCGAGGCTGCAGACTCTGCTGTGTTTGTTGTTTAGTCACCTCTGTACTTTTTCCGGACCTCCACCAGTCTCAGGACCACTTCCCGTTCGTCCCGCAGCAGCAGCAGCAGAGCCAGCAGGAGGTCATCCCCGCCCCCACCTTCGGTAAATACCTGACAGGAAATGTCGATTTGCCAGTTGTCGGCTCTCTGGGATGAGAGTGAGAAGCCGGCTGTGACACTGGAACAGGAAGTGAGGGGAATCTTCCTAATGGGGTCACATCCTGCCAGGGGGGTCTCGCCTTCCTCCCTCCATCTAATATTATACACTGTAATGTGTGGATGGCCCCTGGGGGGGTAACACAGACAGTTCCTCTTTCAGGTCTCCCGGGGGTTTCCATGGAGCGCTGTCCCCGATCACAGATTGATGTTTCCATGGCGATTTCCGCGGTCACATATTAATTATGATTTCTCATCTTGCAGATACGTATCAGACGGAACCCACTGAGCCCGGCCCGCTAGGTGAGTACCATAGACGTCACATGGTTGGC
>NW_017309100.1:38931-39799 GCF_000935625.1 Nanorana parkeri | reverse complement strand
GCGCTGATGCATTGTAATGTGTTTTTCCTTGTTGCAGATTGCCGTGAGGAGCAATACCCGTGTACCCGCCTCTACTCTGTACACAAACCCTGCAAGCAGTGCCTACAGGGGATCTGTCTGTACAGGTGAGCAGCGCTCCCAGATCCCTACAACTGTCAGTGACTGGATACAATGTTACAGGCATCACCGGGGGAGGGGAGACTGAGGAAACGCTTCCTCCTCCCTGCAGCAGACTGATCACCGGGGGAGGGGAGAGTGAGGAAATGCTTCCGCCTGCCTGCAGCAGACTGATGACTGGGGGAGGGGAGACTGAGGAAACGCTTCCTCCTGCCTGCAGCAGACTGATCACTGGGGGGAGGGGAGACTGAGGGAATGCTTCCTCCTGCAGGCAGCAGACTGATCACCGGGGGGAGGGGAGACTGAGGAAACGCTTCCTCCTGCCTGCAGCAGACTGATCACTGGGGGGGAGGGGAGACTGAGGAAATGCCCCCTCCTGCCTGCAGCGTACTGATGACATCATCTCAGCCCAGACAAAGATCAATGAGGACTTTTTATTGATGATAGGAGGAGGAGAATTTCTGGGTATTGATCCGGTATCGGGATATTGATCGAATTCTCCGGTCTGGTGATCTGATTTGCTGATTTCTCTCTTCCAGTCTGCGGCGAATGTATGTGATAAACAAGGAGATCTGCACCCGCATGGTGTGCCAACACGACGAGCTGCTGAGAGGTGAGCGAGGGGGCGGGGCTTAGTGGCCAGGCAGCCAATCAGAATGCATGCCCACAGGGACTCATTGCCGGTCTTTACACTGTTCCTATTCAATAATCACATCAATGGGGTGACGGTTCTGTGTATACTGACCCAGCT
>NW_017309100.1:37519-38044 GCF_000935625.1 Nanorana parkeri | reverse complement strand
GGGGGGGGGGGGGCTTCTTTAAAGAGACCCTGTCAATTCCCTAACAGCACAGCCCCCTACTTCCTTGCACATCATAGTCCCCTCCTCTGGGAGTGTCTAATTATGGTCTGTGCTGCCCCAGCTCCTTCACCCCTCCCCTTTAAACCTTTTATGTAGCACCCGGGGGATATATATATATATAATAGAGCAAGGGTGGGCAAGCTGTGGCACTACAAATCCCATGATGCCTTGCAAGAAGAATGTCTCCTAGACGTAGGATGGGACTTGCAGTTTCTTCAAGGACAGGTCCTCTTTGTGATGCCCGCACCCTTGTTGTTGTTGTTGATCTGACCCCGCTAACCCTCAGTCAGTGTGATTACCGGAGGGGGGGGCCCGTATTTTACCCATATTATTACCATTGTGTACTGTAAGTGTGGGGGTGGAGGGGGGCCCCGTGCCCCTGCGGCCCTTTTTGTTTATCGTCTATGATTTGTGTCCTGTAGCCCAGCGCACTGCACCGCTCCTCACAGTGCCTCTGCTGCCCTG
>NW_017309100.1:37035-37507 GCF_000935625.1 Nanorana parkeri | reverse complement strand
TGCTTCTCATTTTTCCCATTTTTTTTTTTTGTTAATTTTTTTACTTTTTGTATTTTTTTTTGTACAAAAAAGAATAAAGTGCCGAATTTTACCGCCTGCGTGTCGCCCTTACCCCTCCCCCCCCAACATTCACCAATCACAAGAATTCCCATTTCCTGTTCACAGAATTTTGTATTTGGTAGAAGAATAAAAACAAAACAAAACCCGATTTCAGTGAAGTTCACAGTCATGTCCGGGGCCCCTGGACTGGAATGTTTGGCCCCCGGGGTGGATTACATTCATCACAAGGAGTGCAATTAGAAAAGTGTGCTTTCCGTAATACAAAAATCCTAATCATATAAAAAGGTACAAAGTGTCCTCGGGGGGCTCCGCGGGGGCTGGGTCGGCGTGTCTCCGCCCCCTCTGGACTCAGGAATAGGCGGAGCCGCCCTCGTCTTCAGTGCTCAGTCCAGTGAGGTTACAATGTGTGAAA
>NW_017309100.1:35722-36125 GCF_000935625.1 Nanorana parkeri | reverse complement strand
TTCCCATTTTTTTTTTTTGTTAATTTTTTTACTTTTTGTATTTTTTTTTGTACAAAAAAGAATAAAGTGCCGAATTTTACCGCCTGCGTGTCGCCCTTACCCCTCCCCCCCCAACATTCACCAATCACAAGAATTCCCATTTCCTGTTCACAGAATTTTGTATTTGGTAGAAGAATAAAAACAAAACAAAACCCGATTTCAGTGAAGTTCACAGTCATGTCCGGGGCCCCTGGACTGGAATGTTTGGCCCCCGGGGTGGATTACATTCATCACAAGGAGTGCAATTAGAAAAGTGTGCTTTCCGTAATACAAAAATCCTAATCATATAAAAAGGTACAAAGTGCCCTCGGGGGGCTCCGCGGGGGCTGGGTCGGCGTGTCTCCGCCCCCTCTGGACTCAGGAA
>NW_017309100.1:26132-35638 GCF_000935625.1 Nanorana parkeri | reverse complement strand
GTACCTGTTCTGTTATTTCCCTGAGAGGAGTACCGGCGCCGTGTAGTGGGACTGGCACCGGCGCAGTTCTTGTTGGAGTTGTTCCTTCAGGGTGGAGATCTGCGGGAGGGAAATGACAACCAATCAGAACACTGGAGGGGAGGAAACATTCTTGTTTCTTTGTTGCGATAATCTCCAGTAAGTTGGTATAGTTGGGGGGGGTGAGGTGTTCTGTAGAAGGACCGGAGTCCGGTAGCTCAGCCTGTATGGTGAACCTCGAGGGATCTCCATGTGCCCCTCTGAAGCTGGCTTCAAATTCTAGCCAAAGGCCTGACTTCATGGCTCCCCCCAGCTGTCACTCCCATCTAATGACTCCCTATTGGCCATTCAGGATAGGAGAATGGTGGGGCTCAGTCCCTGGTTGGCTGAACCCTACAACCTGCCATTACCCATCCAATAAGAGCTTCTCAATGGCCAGTAACATCTTTTGTCATTAGACCGGGGGGAAGGGCAGGTTTGGGGCACTGGTGGTGTTAAGTCCTGATGTCAGGCCAGTGGCGTCACAAGGGGGGGTGCGGCCGGCACCCGGGTGCCACCATTGGAGGGGTGACACCAAAATGGCTCACAGTCATTTTGGTGTCAGCCCCCTCTGAAAAGTCGGGCGCTCGGTCATGGACTGAACGCCCGACAGTATCAGGAGAGAGGAGGGGTCCCGGGGACATACCTCATCCCGCCGGGGTGACTGTCCCCTCCTCTCTCTGCCGGCGTCCATCACCAAGATGGTCGGCGGCAGGTAACAGCATACTGCTGCGCGTGCGCGATGACGTCTCGGCGGGGTGACACTCGGTTACCGCTTCCGGTGTCACCCAGCCTCGGGACGCCCCTGTGTCAGGCCCTCCCTGAATAAAGGGAAACTAGTTTCAGAGGGCCACACAGGAGGGCTTTCTAGCTAACCAAGGTAATAGCAGACATTGTGTATGACTCCTCCCCTGTAAGGGATGACTCCTCCCCTGTGTCAGTAGGAAGGACCCACTGCTGCAGGCCATCCTCACTGACCGGTGCCACGGACCCACCTGCTCCTCCAGGCCTTTGATCCGCTGGCGGTGTGCCCGCTCCCTGGCGTCCAGAGTGCGCTCCGCCTGAGTCTGCGCGTTCCGCAGCCTCTCGATCTCCATCTGCAGCTCCTGGCGGTGCCGCGCCGCCGTCTCCATCAGACTCTGAGACTGCGTCTGCTCCATGTCTGCGATCTGAGCCTGGAGAGGAAGGAGAGACGGTTATGGGGACGCATGCAGCAAGTGGCCGGAATCCCGCTAATCTAGACGAGGAGGAGGAGGAGGAGGATGCTGGAAGACAGCGCGGTAACCAGGAGACTCAGAAGTATCACACTGCAAAGAGATCACTAACATGAGTCTGCAGGAGAAGCTGGAGGGCTGCATGCAGGGCGAGCTACAAGAGATTTTTTTTTAATGGGGTACCACTATCTGGGAAGCCGGGGTACTCTGGCAGGACACTCCTTAGCACCCAGTCTTCCACATTACGGGGTTGCACTCACCAGACTGAACGTGATCTTGCGCCTAACCCTGTTTAATTGCGTCTTCATGGGACAGCGGGGGAAGGGGAGAAAGAACGCCATGAACCAACCAATAGGAAGACAGATCTCAGCGGCACCCCCCGTCATTCTATCACCTACACAGGGGGGTTGAGATGGTGACCACGGAGGTCCCTCTAGGACCCTTCTCTCACCTCCAGCAGATGGACCTGTCTCTGCGCGTCCGCCAACTCCTGTTCCACGGTGGTCAGTGAGCGGTCCAAGCGCCCCTTCTCTGCAGACAGCCGCAGCGTGTCCTCCGCCGTCTTCAGCTTCTCGCGCTCCACCTATCAGAAGGGAGACATCTCTCCAATGGTTGTCCAACGTCCCTACCACTCAATCCTCCCCTGAGGCCGGCGGACGGACGCACGCACGCACCTCTGTGTCCCCTCACCTTGTCCAGGGTCTTCCTCAGGGCGCTCTTGTCCTTCTCCAGTCTCAGGGATGAGCGTTCCACCTCTCGTTTCTCCGCCTCTAACTGCGCCAGTGTGCGCTGCATCCCGCCCAGGCGTTCCTGGAGCACCTCCCTCTCCTCTTGCAGCTTCTGGAGGCTCCGCAGCGAGGTTCCTTCGCTCTCCTGACGCTGCCGCAGGAGCTGGGGGGTGGTGAGAGAAGGGAGGTGAGGCCCTCATACCCGTCACCAAACAGGATTTCATATCTCTTAAAGGAGAATCACATCAGCAACCAATCAGATGATCAATAACTGCTCCTGATTGGCTATCTGATGACACAGTTGCTCCTCCAGACACTTTCCATAAGAGGACCACTGACCTCCTGCAGCTGCCGCACTTGTCCCTCCAGCTCCATCCGTTGTAGTTCTCCTTCGGCCACCTCGTCCCGCAGCTCCTGAACCTGCTCCAGGAGCCCCGCGCTCTGCTTCTTGCCGTCCGCCACCGCCAAGCGCGCAGCTTCCAGACGTTCCTGTGTGAAAGAAGCGCCAAGAATGGCTCAGAACTGATCACCAGGTAAGAGGCGAACTCATAGCGGTGGCCAGGGTGGGGAGGGGAGGAAATGGTCTCCAGCTGGCCAGAGACCTCGGAGGACGCGCAGGTCAGAACCCAGAAACCACACTGACCTGCAGGATCCGCCGATCGTGCTCGCTGGAGGTCAGCAGCTTTTGCAGCTGCCCGATCTTCTCGTGGGAGGAGCTGGAGGTGGAGTTACATTCAGAGAGAGTGCTGGACAGACTCTGGACCTTCTCCTTTAGGGAGGACTCGTTGTCCTGAACCTTCCCCAGGGTGGCATTGAGACGGTCTACGCAGAGCTGCAGGGTGCTCACTTTCCCCTCGCTGTCCGCCAACTGGAGACCCAACAAAAAAGGGGGTTAGACCTGAGGAGAGGAGAGCTCCCGCAAAGGTAATGTGACATACAATCCTGGGAGTGAATTTCTGACAACACACAGTAATATCGGGAACAATAAGGGGCCACATTCCCTATCAGGTCCCGGCTTCTGGTATGAACTCCCCCTAGTGTCCAGTAGGGGCATTGCGCCAATTTAAAACATCCCCTGACTGGGCCTAAGATGTGCGTCTCTTCCAAATGAAAAGCATTCAAAGCCTGCGCAAAGTCTACAACTTCCCGGTCACGCTGCATGTGGGGCAGCTACTGCTGATGGGGGTAGGGGCCCCTAGATATACATACACATGGTGGGTTATACAGAGGGCCCCCAGTCTGCACTCACCTGTCTCTGTAGCCCTTCCACCCGCTGCTGCATTTCCTGCATCTCGGCCTCTCGGTCCCCCAGCACCAGTTTCACCCTCTGCAGCTCCCCCTCCAGCGCGCGCCGGGAAAGCTCCAGCTTTGTGTTCCGGTTCTCGGCAGCGTCCAGCACTTCCTTCAGACGCCGCTTGTCGCCGTCCAGCCTGGCCTCGTTACCTTTCATTTTATTGAGTTTGTCCTGAAGAGAGAAGAAAGATGGGAGGGGCAGCACGGGGGCAGAACGGGAGCAGCACGGGAGCAGAACGGGAGCAGAACGGGAGCAGAACGGGAGCAGCACGGGAGCAGAACGGGGGCAGCACGGGAGCAGGACGGGGGCAGCACGGGAGCAGCACAGGGGCAGCACGGGAGCAGCACAGGGGCAGCACGGGAGCAGCACAGGGGCAGCACGGGAGCAGCACAGGGGCAGCACGGGAGCAGCACAGGGGCAGCACGGGAGCAGCACAGGGGCAGCACGGGAGCAGCACAGGGGCAGCACGGGAGCAGCACAGGGGCAGCACGGGAGCAGCACAGGGGCAGCACGGGAGCAGCACAGGGGCAGCACGGGAGCAGCACAGGGGCAGCACGGGAGCAGCACAGGGGCAGCACGGGAGCAGCACAGGGGCAGCACGGGAGCAGCACAGGGGCAGCACGGGAGCAGCACAGGGGCAGCACGGGAGCAGCACAGGGGCAGCACGGGAGCAGCACAGGGGCAGCACGGGAGCAGCACAGGGGCAGCACGGGAGCAGCACAGGGGCAGCACGGGAGCAGCACAGGGGCAGCACGGGAGCAGCACAGGGGCAGCACGGGAGCAGCACAGGGGCAGCACGGGAGCAGCACAGGGGCAGCACGGGAGCAGCACAGGGGCAGCACGGGAGCAGCACAGGGGCAGCACGGGAGCAGCACAGGGGCAGCACGGGAGCAGCACAGGGGCAGCACGGGAGCAGCACAGGGGCAGCACGGGAGCAGCACAGGGGCAGCACGGGAGCAGCACAGAGGTTCCTGAGGGTAAGGCTTCCACTAGGGTCACCCGAAACAGCTTCTGCACTTATGGTGACAGGTACACCTTATACATATCAAGGGTCCCGTGCACCCACATGGGGAATTCTGTCCCGTTTCACTTCACTCCATAGAATCCACGGACTCGCCTGCAGGCTGCGCTCCAGGCTGGCGGCTTTCTCCAGCGCCATCTTGCGCTCCCTCTCGCAGCGTCTCAGATTCTCTTCCTGCAGGATGAGTGTGGTCTGCGCATTGCTGAGCTTCCCGTCCATGCCGCGCTTCCCTGGCCAGGAAGAGAACTAACACGTCAGCTTGTCAGAGCCCCGACCTTCCTTTCCGTCCATCCTTCCACACACGTCCTCCTCACCCTCCTCCATCTCTGACAGAACCTTCTGCAGCTGCTGGATGCGTGTGGTGGCCCCGTCCCGCTCCGCCTCCATCTCCACCAGCTGCCGAGTCGCCGTTCCCAGCTGAGTCCGCAGGTCATCCTATGGAGGGGATTCAATGTGTTTATAGGTGTACATGCAGGAGCAGAGCCTCACTCTCCCCTCCCCCAGTCATCAGTCTGCTGCAGGCAGGAGGAGGCATTTCCTCAGTCTCCCCTCCCCCCGGTGATCAGCTTCTGCCAGCAAGAGGAAGCATTTCCTCAGTCTCCCCTCCCCCCAGTGATCAGTCTGCTGCAGGCAGGAGAAAGCATTTCCTCTCAGTCTCCCCTCCCCCAGTCATCAGTCTGCTGCAGGCAGGAGGAAGCATTTCCTCAGTCCCCCCTCCCCCCAGTGATCAGGGTTACACTGACACCACCAGGCAGGATATTTGAGTCTGGTAGGTGTAATGCTCCCCACTGTCCTGGTGGTGCCCCTGTCACATCTCCTGGACACACAATGTGACTTAAGTGAGCAGTCCTTACACCTCCCCGGACGCCCCAACCTGTCCCATCCTTACCCTGTCTCTCTGAGTGTCCCTGAGTTCCTGCAGTAGGAAGCTTTTCCTCAGTCTCCCCTCCCCCAGTGATCAGTCTGCTGCAGGCAGGAGGAAGCATTTCCTCAGTCTCCCCTCCCCCCGGTGATCAGTCTGCTGCAGGCAGGAGGAAGCATTTCCCCAGTCTCCTCTCCCCCAGTCATCAGTCTGCTGCAGGCAGGAGGAAGCATTTCCTCTGTCTCCCCTCCCCCCAGTGATCAGTCTGATGCAGGTAGGAGAAAGCATTTCCTCTCAGTCTCCCCTCCCCCAGTCATCAGTCTGCTGCAGGCAGGAGGAAGCATTTCCTCAGTCCCCCCTCCCCCCAGTGATCAGGGTTACACTGACACCACCAGGCAGGATATTTGAGTCTGGTAGGTGTAATGCTCCCCACTGTCCTGGTGGTGCCCCTGTCACATCTCCTGGACACACAATGTGACTTAAGTGAGCAGTCCTTACACCTCCCCGGACGCCCCAACCTGTCCCATCCTTACCCTGTCTCTCTGAGTGTCCCTGAGTTCCTGCAGGAAGTCCCGCAGGGCGGTGCGGATGACCTCGGGGTCGATGTCGGCTGACAGTTGCTCCCCTCGGGTAGGAGAGGATGAGCGATCCGGGGTCCGGCTGCGCTCCGGGCTGCCTGTACGAGGGATGGGGCTTCCTCGCCCATCGGTAGTCGTTGTGTAGGTATTGTCGAATCCTGTACGAAGAGGAGACGAGAATAAAATAAACGACCGGCGCCGGCCTGGAGGTGCCGATCTTCCATGATGCCCACCTACCCTTCGGAGGGGAGAACACCCTCCGGGGTGAGCCGCTGCGCCCCCTAATGGCCGGGCTCGGAGTGCGTCCCGCTCGGCCTATTCCCAGAGTCCTCCTCAGAGCGGAGTGCAGGCTGCTAAGCTTGAATTCCGTCTCCCTCTTCAGCCCCTCGAGACGCGCCAGCTCCGCCTCCAGCCCATGGACCCGCCCCTCGCTGGCGCTCAGCTTCAGGCTCAGCTGGGCCGCCTCCTCCTGCGACGTCAAGGCTTTAATCTCCAGATTGCGGGTGTTGTCCAGAAGCTTCTTCTCGTTGCCGCGAGCCTCCTCCAAGCTGCCCTGCAGTTCCTTCTCTCGCAGGCCGAAGTCACCTTCCACCTCGGACAGTTTCCTCTGCAGAGCGCCGAGCTGTGGAAAAAGGACACGGGAGGAAGTGATGTCAGTGGCGGGATTACGACTTCCTGTCCGACACATTCCCCTCCCGCGCCTGCTTGCTCTTACCTCCTTCCTGGCGGCTTCCCGGCCGCTTTCCGTCTCCACCAGCTTCTGCTTCACGGAAAAGTTGTCTTTGCGCGCTTCTTCCTCTCGCTGCTCGCACAAAGAGAGTCGCGCCTGCACTTCCGCCATGTCGCGGCTGCGCTTTGTGCTCTCGTCGTCCGCAACCTTCAGCTGCGAATCAGAGCAGATGTCAGACACACAATGGACCTGGTAATGAGGCGGCTCCCGGTCCTGGTGCCGTGCCATGGTTATGGGCCTCTCCGCAGGCAGCCAACACGGCGCACTCAGGTCGGGAACGCTCCTCGGGGCCCGCAAACCCTCACCTGCCGCCGCAGATCCTGCAGTTCTCTCCGTGCCTCCAGGCGCGACCTCTCCACCTCTCGCAGGTTACCGCGCAGGTCGGCCACCTCCTTCTCGGTGGCGGTTCTGGCCTCCTCCAGAACCGAGAGCCTCTGCTCCTTCTCTTCATTGGCCCGTTTCAGACTGTCAATGGAATGCAAGCGGTATGGTCAGCACTGTCGAGCTTAATAGATCAGCCCCCAGGAGGCGGGATCAAGTGGTGAGATCATTACGGGGGACCTATTGGCATCCCCCATATAACCAACGTTCAAAGACGCACCTAATGCGTTCGCTCTCCGCCCGGCGTACCGCCCCGCGCAGCTCCTCGTTGGATCTCTGAACCGCCTCCTTCTCTTTGGACTCGTCGCTGAGAGACCGGCGCAGGTCCTGGACCTCCTTCTTGTGCACCTCCGCCGCCTCGTGACTCTCTCGCACGCGCCGGTGCGCCTCGATCAGCTCGCGCCGCAGGGCGTCCCGGCCGTCCTCCACCACGCAGAGCTGAGTCTTCAGTTCCTCCACCTTGAGAGAGAACGCAGAATGATCCGTCCCGGTCCGACCTCAACTGGATCCGACGCCTTATATAAGGAAGGACTGTGATGGTTCTCTGGGACTCACCTCGCGCACTGCCGCGTCGCGTTGTTTCCCCGTCTCTCGGATCTGCTCGTGGAGGCTCTTCAGCTCCCTCTCATGGGACGCCAGCGATTCCTCGAACTGCTCCCGCAGACCCTTCAGCTCGGAGGTCAGATTGATGATGACGCTCTGTACATAAAACAAATGGGGGACATCTAGAGAAGACGCACAGCTCCACTGTCATCAATACAAGCGCCATGACGCTGGATGTGGTGCGAGTCCGGATCACCTCCAGCTCAGCCGGGCGTTGTGTACTATGTTCTATGGGCTGCCATTGAGCGCACACTGTACCCCTCCCCCCAACAATACGGAGCCTCACCCGGTCCTGCTCCTGTCTGCTCTGCTGTTCCCGTTTCTGGCGCTCCATCTCCAGGCTGAGTGCGTTTAGGGTGTGCTGTGCGTTGTTCAGTTTCTCGCTCAGAGACGCCTTTTCTGACTCCTTCAGGGAGAGGGCCTGCGGGAGAGAGCGGAGCGCAAATTACACCAAACCATCTTGAAAACATCACAGCGCTCTGCCTCAGCACTCTTCTCAAGAGCCTTCAGCCCTGATGCAAGCAGTAGGAGGAGCTATGCCATGACGGGTGGGTGTCAGTCTGGAGACCATCTGGCGGAATGATCCGCATGATTCGGTGGGGGTTCGGGCTCCACTCACCTGTTGCTTCTCATTCTCGGCCTGTAACAGGCTGTCATCCCGCTCCTGCTGCAGGGCCGCTATCTCCTCGCTCATCTCCTCGCGCTCCATCTCGTATCTCGCCAGCAACTCTTCCCGCTCCTGCGTCAGGCGGTGCACCAGCTGTTCTTTATCGGACTCCAGATCCAGAAGCTGCGCTTCCTGCAATACATCGCACATCACAGAAGTACCGGGGACAGGCCGGCCTCATTTTACATCGCAGACACTAGGATCAGTAAATGTGGTGACACTACAAGTCCCAGCAATGCACCCCCGCAGACAATCACTCCCAGCAGGTTTGGGTTATATTGGTTGTACCCATTGAAGCCCAATGTTATTTGCTGTGTATAAAGTGGCAGGGATCACTCTTACTGCACTACCCTTACTGGGTGTGTCTTCCTGTGGGGTCACCAGGACAGGAAGTGAGAGCAGATCTCCCCATTGGGGGCATCGCAGAGCTTTTATTCAGAACCAGTTTGGGCTGATGGTGGGCTATACGGGTTTGGGGACAAGGACTGCCTGTGATGACATTTGCCTCTCACAGACATGACAACCATATCTGCTCTGTCTGTGTCTATGGACTGATCTAGAAGGTTGGGGAACATCAGAACCTTCTCCCTCAGCAGGCGTTCCACGTCCTCCTCGTGCGCTTTCTGCTCACTCTTCAGGGCGACGCGAGCTTCCTTCTCTGCGTGGACCAGCTGCAGCCCGAGGGCCTCCTTGTCCCGCTCCAGTTTGGTGACCTCGGCCTCCATCTGCCGGCGCACAGAGCCGATCTCCGCTGCAGGGAGAGACGAGCGCCGATTACAGGCGGAGCATATGAGAGCCCCTCCTCCACCCTGATATACAATTGTTATTATCTTATAGAAGGTAATGAGGTATAATAATATCGTGTAATGATGCAGCACCGGCATTCTGATTGGCCGGAAAGGCGGCGTCATGCTCCCTCGTCGTCTCATGAATCATTTTATTAAGAAAGTGACCTTAAAGCATTAGTTTGTATTGCTTTAGAAAAAATGTGACCTGTCCCTTTAAGAAAAAGTATCGGTAATTGGTATCGGCGAGTACTTGATCAAAAGTATCGGTACTCGTATTCAGTCGTAAAAAAGTGGTATCGGTGCATCCCTAAATATTATCTAGTTGTGTCCATACCTTGCAGAGCCTCCTTAGCCAGCCTCAGACTCTGACTCTCGGCCTCCAGCTGCTCCTTCCGGGAGGTGATAGTGGTCAGTTGTTGCTGAACATCGAATAGCGTCGTCTCCAGAGACTCCTTCTCTGTCCTGCGGAGAAGAGGGACAGAGACCTATAGATGACGGTATACAGAGGAGAAGAGGGACAGAGACCTATAGATGACGGTATACAGAGGAGAAGGGGGGCGGAGAACTGTAGATGGCAGGATGC
>NW_017309100.1:22314-26003 GCF_000935625.1 Nanorana parkeri | reverse complement strand
GGACAGAGACCTATAGATGACGGTATACAGAGGAGAAGAGGGACAGAGATCTATAGATGACGGTATACAGAGAAGAGGGACAGAGACCTATAGATGATGGTATACAGAGAAGAGGGACAGAGACCTATAGATGACGGTATACAGAGAAGAGGGACAGAGACCTATAGATGATGGTATACAGAGGAGAAGAGGGACAGAGATCTATAGATGACAGTATACAGAGAAGAGGGACAGAGACCTATAGATGACGGTGTACAGAGAAGAGGGACAGAGACCTATAGATGACGGTATACAGAGGAGAAGGACAGAGACCTATAGATGACGGTATACAGAGGAGACGAGGGACAGAGACCTATAGATGACGGTATACAGAGAAGAGGGACAGAGATCTATAGATGACGGTATACAGAGGAGAAGAGGGACAGAGATCTATAGATGACAGTATACAGAGGAGAAGAGGGACAGAGATCTATAGATGACGGTATACAGAGGAGGAGAGGGACAGAGATCTATAGATGGCGGTATACAGAGGAGGAGAGGGACAGAGATCTATAGATGGCGGTATACAGAGGAGGAGAGGGACAGAGATCTATAGATGGCGGTATACAGAGGAGGAGAGGGACAGAGATCTATAGATGGCGGTATACAGAGGAGGAGAGGGACAGAGATCTATAGATGGCGGTATACAGAGGAGGAGAGGGACAGAGATCTATAGATGGCGGTATACAGAGGAGGAGAGGGACAGAGATCTATAGATGGCGGTATACAGAGGAGGAGAGGGACAGAGATCTATAGATGGCGGTATACAGAGGAGGAGAGGGACAGAGATCTATAGATGGCGGTATACAGAGGAGGAGAGGGACAGAGATCTATAGATGGCGGTATACAGAGGAGGAGAGGGACAGAGATCTATAGATGGCGGTATACAGAGGAGGAGAGGGACAGAGATCTATAGATGGCGGTATACAGAGGAGGAGAGGGACAGAGATCTATAGATGGCGGTATACAGAGGAGGAGAGGGACAGAGATCTATAGATGGCGGTATACAGAGGAGGAGAGGGACAGAGATCTATAGATGGCGGTATACAGAGGAGGAGAGGGACAGAGATCTATAGATGGCGGTATACAGAGGAGGAGAGGGACAGAGATCTATAGATGGCGGTATACAGAGGAGGAGAGGGACAGAGATCTATAGATGGCGGTATACAGAGGAGGAGAGGGACAGAGATCTATAGATGGCGGTATACAGAGGAGGAGAGGGACAGAGATCTATAGATGGCGGTATACAGAGGAGGAGAGGGACAGAGATCTATAGATGGCGGTATACAGAGGAGGAGAGGGACAGAGATCTATAGATGGCGGTATACAGAGGAGGAGAGGGACAGAGATCTATAGATGGCGGTATACAGAGGAGGAGAGGGACAGAGATCTATAGATGGCGGTATACAGAGGAGGAGAGGGACAGAGATCTATAGATGGCGGTATACAGAGGAGGAGAGGGACAGAGATCTATAGATGGCGGTATACAGAGGAGGAGAGGGACAGAGATCTATAGATGGCGGTATACAGAGGAGGAGAGGGACAGAGATCTATAGATGGCGGTATACAGAGGAGGAGAGGGACAGAGATCTATAGATGGCGGTATACAGAGGAGGAGAGGGACAGAGATCTATAGATGGCGGTATACAGAGGAGGAGAGGGACAGAGATCTATAGATGGCGGTATACAGAGGAGGAGAGGGACAGAGATCTATAGATGGCGGTATACAGAGGAGGAGAGGGACAGAGATCTATAGATGGCGGTATACAGAGGAGGAGAGGGACAGAGATCTATAGATGGCGGTATACAGAGGAGGAGAGGGACAGAGATCTATAGATGGCGGTATACAGAGGAGGAGAGGGACAGAGATCTATAGATGGCGGTATACAGAGGAGGAGAGGGACAGAGATCTATAGATGACGGTATACAGAGGAGAAGGACAGAGACCTATAGATGATGGTATACAGAGGAGAAGAGGGACAGAGATATATATATACGCTGTGAAGTGTCAGTGAAGCGTGGCTTTCCTCTATGTTTGGCCTGATGGCTGCTTAGTTACTGCTGCGGGCAGCCAGCCCTGAGTTACCTGGGCGAGGAGTGTCTGTAACCCTTCATTGACCGCATGGACTCAGGTGAGAGTCCCAGCGCTGCCCCCTGGTGGCCACAAAAGACTGAACTACCAGCAGAATCACAGACTGAAAGAAGGCCCATTGCAGATGTCCCCAATGATCCGTCTGTCCATTGTTCTGCAGATCTCTCAGAGCCCCGCAATGGACTGATCAAAGTGCCTGGAGCAGAGGTGGTCAACGTTCTTGCTATAGAAGGCAAGTGGGGCCCCAGACATCACCAAAGGAAAACACAGACCTTGGTCATCAGGGGGCCTTGAGGACGGCTCATTCTGTGCCACAGGGACCCAATTTAGGCATCAGAGGTCTAGAGGAAGAGCTGCCCATAGGCACCAATCGTTTTCATTCATTGTGGGACTAAAGGAGATATTCTGATTGGTGGACAATTCCTTTCCAATTCTGCAACAGTGTTCAATGTTACCTGAGAGCAGCAATTTCCTCTGACTGCGTTCGGTTCTCGCGCTCGCACGCGGTGAGCTGCACCACCAGGCTCCCCTTGTCCTTCATCAGCACCTCCTTCTCTCTGAAGGCTCGGAGGAGACTCTCGCTGCACTGCTCCACCTCCTTCCGGCTCTGCACCAGCTCCTCGCTCAGAGAGTTTCTGTGCCGTGTCACCTGCAGGGGCAGTAGTGTGAGAATGAGCCTCGGGGGGGGGGCTCCACTTTCCCCGCCTCACCTATCCAGCTTCTCCAATAGTCCCCGGCTCTCACCTGTCCCAGCTTCTCCTGTAGTTGCGTCTTCTCCTTTCGGAGGGAATGGAGCTCCTGCAGGAGTGTCTCTCGGGTTTGCTCCATGGCCTGCAGGGAGTTATCCAGACCGTAGCGCTCCGTGTCCAGCTCCAGCTTTTCCTGCTCAAGCCGCACTAGCTCATCCCGAATGGAGGCCTTCTCCTGCTCCACCTCGTGCTTCTGTCCCTGCAAGGAGGAACGTTCCTGCTCCAGCTGTAGAAGGAATACATGATGTGTTTATAGTGCATTGCTGCTGCCTGGGTCTAGAAGAGTCAGTCCGCTGTCCCAACCAGCAATGTGTGATGCACAGCACCCCTGACCGGAGTCCAATAAGATAGATGGGTGCTGGTATGACCTGCGGATGGCGCCGCGTTACCACATTAATGTCCAAAAGAAGTCACCTGCACTCCAAGGTCCAATGTGCTGTAGGCACCCTGCTGCCCCAAGGCCAGGTTCTGCAATGCGCCCCCCCTTTCCCCAACCCCCCCCCCCCCACACACACACATCAATGGAGAATGGCAAGCGGATGGCAGGGTTAGTTTGAATTTTTTTTTATTGTCTCTTTATTTATTTTTTACATTTATTATCACTTTTTAATATTTTTTATTTTTATTTTACCTTTTCAAATTTTTATTTATCTTATCGTTTGCATTTTTATTTTTTAGAATGTGTTATCTTATTGTTTATTTTTTTATAATTATTTTCTTTTTTAATTCTTATTATTTTATACTTTTTAATCACCTTTTTATTTATTACATAATTAGTTTCTACTTATTTTTTTAATTTATATTTATTT
>NW_017309100.1:19648-20834 GCF_000935625.1 Nanorana parkeri | reverse complement strand
ACTGCGTGTTCCGGGCGTCGGGGATTCCACAGACGCTGCCGCCCCTCTGTGCCCTGTCGCCCCGAGGTGGCCTTGTGTGGACTCCGGGCCCGGCTGTAGGCTTCTTTTATTCAGACGTTACACAGACATGGTGGCACAGTGTGAAAGCAACGTTTGGGGACCGAACGAGGTCCCTTCGTCAGGCAAACACAGTGACCTGAAACGTTGCTTTTACACTGTGCCACCATGTCTGTGTAACGTCTGAATAAAAGAAGCCTACAGCCGGGCCCGGCGTCCACACAAGGCCACCATGTCTGTGTAACGTCTGAATAAAAGAGGCGTTCAGCACATTGGACCGTGGAGTGCGGGTGACTTCTTTTGGACATTACTGTCCCGACCAGGAACTGCACACAAGCGGCTAAACCTGATCGCCACTGCAGACCCCAAGTCAGTGCGGTCACATGATGGTGGATTATAACGGAACCCCGTAACCCTTCACCCCATCCATGACTAGCCCACTGACCTTGCCGTGGTGTGAGCCATACCTGAGCGATGACCTTGTTCAGCACTATCTTGTCGTGGGCCAGGCTCTCGTTCAGCGCGCTCATCTTGGATAAAGCGTCCCGCAGGGAGGCCTCTTCCGTCCTCTGTCGACTGAGCGCCAACTCCAGCTCAGCGCGGCTGGTTTCTGCCTGGTGTGAAGAAAAGGAGATGCGCTCAGCTCGCTGCGAGATCCTCGCGGTGCTGGTCACAGAAGTCCAATGCAGGGAATGCCAGGAACCCCCCCCCCTGCTAGGCTGTGGTGACCCCCAATAAATGATAAAGGGGAATTAAGCTTTTAAAGTAACACAGTGAAGGGGAGAGGATGGAGATGACCGGTGGGGATAATGAGCAAGACAACACAAGGTGCAATGTGCACAGCATAGCAATGCCTAGGCCTCATTCACACTGGCGTACAGCTCAGTGCTGCGTGCACGGCCGTATCGGGCGGCTCCCGAGAAAGAAAGGTGCTGCCCGTGATTAGTACGCAGCCCTGTCCTTCTCTATGGGAGTACGCGGCCGTACGCCACCCTACACGTTCGTGCGGGTGCGCATACTCATCCGCTGACAGGATGGATCCTGTCTGTGTCCGAGCCAGGAAACACGCACCCGTACGGACCTGCACTTGGGGTGAGCGTAGGGGGGGGGGGGGGGGGGGGGCGGCGGG
>NW_017309100.1:14777-18453 GCF_000935625.1 Nanorana parkeri | reverse complement strand
GGGGGGGGGGGGGGGGGGGCGTACGGCCGCGTAGTCCCATAGAGAAGGACGGGGGCTGCGTACTAATCACACGCAGCCCCCGTCCTTCCCGGGAGCTGCCCGATACGGCCGTGCACACAGCATGGAGCTGTACATGCCGGCCGAGTGTGAATGAGGCCTATGTGGGTGGGGAGCAGAACCAACATCAGGTTCTGAATATCACACAGATCACATTGTGTCCATGTCTAGAAATCTCATCAAGGACTAAAGATTTAATTGAAAGGAGAAGTATGGGGGTCAGGGCTTTCCCCATAGTTCTCTTTAGGGTGACGGGAGGACACAAACTAGCGTCCTCCCGTCACCCTAGGCTCAGTTGATATCATTGTGACCTGGAAGAAGCATGCGGACAGTGAAACGTATGGATGAACGCCATGCGGCGTGCTTTCTCCAGGTCAATGGGTCACTAAGTATTGGAAAGCCGTCATTAGATCTTCTTATCTGCTGGACAGTAAATGGGCCTCGTCCGGGATTAGGGAGAGCGCGCTCCGGGCGGAGATCTCACCTTAGACAAGGCCTGGGAAATGTCGGCTTTCTCCGCGTCGGACACTTCCTTCTCCAGGCTGGACTGCTGCAAAGTCTCCTTCACCACCACCAGCTCCTTCCGCAGCGTGGACAGCTTCACCTCCAACTGCTCCTGAGCCTTGTGCCTGCGGACCGAGAAAATGGCGCCCATCGTGAACGGTACAATGTCAATCATATGAGCAGTAATAACCTCCTGCGTCCTTCTAGGCCAGTGGTGGCCAACCTCGGCACTCCGGCTGTTTTGGAACTACAAGTCCCATGAGGCATTGCAAGGCTCTGACAGCCACAGACATAACTCCCAGAGGCAGATGCATGTTGGGATATGTCGTTTTGGCACAGCTGGAGTGCCAAGGATCGCCACCACTGTTCTAGGAGAACCTGCAGTGGTGCTCATAGTGTGCATACCCCTGGAGGACTCTGCCAGCCATTGCTGCAGGAGGAACGCCACAGAACCACAGAACAGTCCGCATACAACGTGCCCAACAGCCCCTGCAGAGGCCTGAAAACTTCTTAGACAAAATCACTTGCAGTGATGAGACCCAAACACAATGTTATGATCACAACCATGAATGATATGTTTGGGGGGGCCTGTGAAGAGAAGCACACCGTCCCTACTGTGAAGCATGGTGGTGGATCTCCACTGTTGTGGGGGCTGAGCTACACCTGCACAGGGAATTCATCACAATTCATTGAAAGGTGAATGTAGCAACTTATCAGAAAATATTGCAGGCAAATCTGGACCAGAAACTGGACATGGGGCTCACTAGGACCTTCCAACAGGGCAGTCATCAGAAACAAAAGGCCAAATTGACCTTGTAGGGCTCATTCAGACGGGTACAGAGTGCACGCCCGTCAAATGACCCGATCCTGGAAGAGACGGGATATGTGGGTATAATTGCGTGCAGCAGCCTGTTCTTCCCTATGGGAGGATGCAGCTGCATGCAATTACACACATGCACACCCGAACATGCACATGCGCGCGGGTCCAGGTACCCAAACATGCTGTACGGACCTGAATGAGCCCTTAGTGCTGTGTGGGTGTCAGCCTGGAGAAGTGGGCGGTCCTAGGCAAGGTTGTATTTGCATGCAGACCAACCTAGGTAACGCCCACATGTGATGCTGAGCCACTATGATTGACAGAACTGAAATCCAATGAATGAAAGGGGCGGGGCCAGGGACAGTCAGGCTGGGGAAGGAAAGTGCTAGCTGATGCTGGACGTCCTCCAGCCAGGAAGCGAGGCGGGCTCTGTCTGACTTGCTGGTAATGTGCATTGTGAGAAGCTCCCGGTATATTTTGGTCGCCAGATTTCGCAGTATGAGATAAATATGTTTGTGATGATCATGAACACGCTCGCTCACCCTCTCTCCACCTCGCGCAGCGCCCGGTTGCGGTCCTGGCACGCGTCCTCCTTCTCCTCTTGCAGGAGGTCCCTCTGTCTCTGCAGGTCGCTATTTGCTAGTTGCAGTTTCTCCGCCTCCTGTCGCTGCGTCTCCAGCTGCTCCTGAAGATTCTGGATGTTCCGCTCCAGCGCAGCGCGCTCGCTGCAACGCAGACACAGACAGGAGAGCCGTCAATGCCGCTTTACACTCAACATACAAAGAAATCTCTAAACATTGGCGGCAGCATTTTGGAATCCGGGGCTTGTTCTGTATTTGTTCTTATCTCAGCACCCTGCCGGTGTCAGTACCTGTTGACCTGCTCTAGGTTGTTGCGCAGTCTGGAGACGGCGCGCTCTGCGTCATCCTTGGCAATGCCGGTAGTGCCGAGATCTTGCTGCAGCAGGGCGATTTTCTGCTCCAGGGCCCGCCGGTCGTTCTCGCTGTCGCTCAGCTGTTTGCGCAGCGTGCCGACCGTCTCCTGTCCGGCCTCCAGCCGCCCCCGCAGGTCCTGTAACAATAAACATTGAGCGTTCCTCACTCCAGTATAGACCTCACTCCAGTATAGACCTCACTCCAGTATAGACCACACTCCAGTATGGACCACACTCCAGTATAGACCACACTCCAGTATAGACCTCCTCACTCCAGTATAGACCTCACTCCAGTATAGACCTCACTCCAGTATAGACCTCACTCCAGTATAGACCTCACTCCAGTATAGACCTCACTCCAGTATAGACCTCACTCCAGTATAGACCTCACTCCAGTATAGACCTCACTCATGGCTGACTCCACGTTCTGCTGTGTAGAGTTGTCACCCCTCATAGGAAAACTCCCCAAACTGTGTGTGCTACAAGCAGCCCCGGGGAAGACTTTTCTGTCCTTTTACAGCTCTAACAGTAAAGAATCCTTCCCTCGTATGAAGAATAAACGTCTCTTCTATCAATCCTCACCTCCGCTGTCTTTCCTCATCTAACATTCTCTATGATTTCTCCTCCTCTACGCACTTTCCACTCTCAGGACGTTCTTTTTGATAATTGGACCCAGAAAAGTGAACAAAGACAAAGCCGAACTTATAAGAATGTAACCAGTCACGGGGGTGGACCGCGCTAAGACAATGAGACTGCTCAGGCGCTCGTACACATAGCCCGTCACGGCGGCTCCCCTTACCTGCACTTGCAGCTGTCTCCTCTGCAGAGCGGAGTGCACGGCTGACAACGCAGAGTCCCGGAATGCCGGCGACAGGCTGCGCCTCGGTGACGTGCTGCGGTGCGGAGAGGAGCGGCGGATGGGGGAGGAGGTGCGCAGGCTGCTGGAGAGACCCCTGAGGCTGAGAGCCGGACCCTCGCTCTCTATAAACTCCGACGTCCTGTCGCTGGTGGAGATCTGCAGACCGCTGTCCGTGTCACTCAGAACCACCTGAGAGACAAGTGAAATGATTAGAATCAATACTCTGATCGGATTTCCTGAATGATGACCAGCGGCCACCTAATCAATACTCTGATCGGATTTCCTGAATGATGACCAGCGGCCACCTAATCAATACTCTGATCGGATTTCCTGAATGATGACCAGCGGCCACCTAATCAATACTCCAGGAGAAGCTACAGTAGCTGTGTCCCTGCAGTACCGGGATTATCCTCTAGAGGGCGCCCTACACCAATCAAATCATCAATAATGATCACTTCTGATCAATGGCCATAAGAGGACCGCCTCATTAGATTGTCAGCTCCTA
>NW_017309100.1:12736-14433 GCF_000935625.1 Nanorana parkeri | reverse complement strand
AGCTGTGGGGGGGGGGTCAGACCTGGGTGAGTTCTCGGAGGGTCTCCTGTAGTATCTCTCTCTCAGTCTTCAGCACTTCCATCTCCTCCCCGATCAGTGTGGTATGCTCCTCCATCTGACTCTTCTCCTGCAATGACAAACCAGACGTCTCAAAGTCCATAAACATGATGATGATGAGAGGAGGAGGAGCCTCGCACCTCACTGACGCAGAGCTTACACTCTAATGCCCCTCCACGCCTCCCAGCAACGCAGGTAAATGTACCCATACACAGCGCTCCAAATAACTGTCTGGGTGGAGACAAGACCAGTCACCCTGCACAATGAGAGGGAGGAGCAGTGAGCGGTCTTTATTACAGGAGGGGGCGGAGACAAGACCAGTCACCCTGCACAATGAGAGGGAGGAGCAGTGAGCGGTCTTTATTACAGGAGGGGGTGGAGACAAGACCAGTCACCCTGCACAATGAGAGGGAGGAGCAGTGAGCGGTCTTTATTACAGGAGGGGGCGGAGACAAGACCAGTCACCCTGCACAATGAGAGGGAGGAGCAGTGAGCGGTCTTTATTACAGGAGGGGGCGGAGACAAGACCAGTCACCCTGCACAATGAGAGGGAGGAGCAGTGAGCGGTCTTTATTACAGGAGGGGGCGGAGACAAGACCAGTCACCCTGCACAAGAAGAGAGAACAGCAGTGAGCGGTCTTTATTACAGGAGGGGGCGGAGACAAGACCAGTCATCCTGCACAAGGAGAGAGCAGCAGTGAGCGGTCTTTATTACAGGAGGGGGCGGAGACAAGACCAGTCATCCTGCACAAGGAGAGAGCAGCAGTGAGCGGTCTTTATTACAGGAGGGGGCGGAGACAAGACCAGTCACCCTGTACAAGGAGAGAGCAGCAGTGACCGGTCTTTATTACAGGAGGGGGCGGAGACAAGACCAGTCATCCTGCACAAGGAGAGAGCAGCAGTGAGCGGTCTTTATTACAGGAGGGGGCGGAGACAAGACCAGTCACCCTGCACAAGGAGAGAGAGCTGCAGTGAGCGGTCTTTATTACAGGAAGCTCTCACACGGGATCACTGCACAGATCAGGAAGAACACGCATGACTCTGGTATGAGGACAATGTCTGCTGATCAGATTTAGGCCCCTGAGCGGCAGTGCGGCCATTTTGCCCCGTACCTTGTCCTGTAGCAGTTTGATCTGAAGGTCTTTCTCTTTGCCGTCGCTCTGCAGACGTTCAATAGTCTTGCTCAGTTCTGCCGCCCTGCAGGACAAAAACCAGACCAGAGTCACACACGGGGGGTCCCCGGGCACGGAGCGGGCCGGATTTCTGCGCCCCGAGTCACTGACCTGGCGCTGAGCTCCGCCTTCTCGGCGTCATACGCGGCCTGTAGCTGGATCATTTGCCGCAGTTTGTCGACAGTTCCTTCTGCATCAGCGACAGGTCCCTGTACAGAGAGAGCGCGGGAGTCACAGGAGGCCCCGGCACCAAATCTTCGGGGGACTGACCCACGAAGCTTACAATCGTACGCAGCGTCACTCACCTCTCCGTCATCGTTTTCATCTCACTGAAGTGTCTGCGGAACCCAACAACCTGCCTCCAGAGGGACAGCAGCCGGCTGTGCTCATTGCTGAAGTACGAGTTAAAGGACTGCAGGGGGCGCCAGAGGAGACAAAACACAGAGAGATACATAGTATACAGAGGGG
>NW_017309100.1:11164-12620 GCF_000935625.1 Nanorana parkeri | reverse complement strand
CACAGTCACATCAGTCTCTGTACAGAGGAGCTTACACTCTAATGTCCCCTCCCCCCCCACACAGTCACATCAGTCTCTGTACAGAGGAGCTTACACTCTAATGTCCCCTCCCCCACAGTCACACACTACGATTATACATATAGCTCTGACATATACCGCGGCGCTGTACAGACGATGTCTCACCTCTTCCTCTCGCCTCCACTCGCTCTCTCTCTGCTCCAGCTCGTCGCGAGCTTTGGTCCAATCAGCCGTCAGCTTGCGGAGATCCTCGCTCAGCGCCTGATTGGCCGAGTTGGCCTGGTCCAGTTGCTCTCTCAGCATGGCGTTGACCTGGGAGAGGCTGGAGCTCCTGTGTGGAGGAGAAGGAAAGTGGAAGACTGACAGGTAAGTCGTCTCTGGAAGGTCCCTCCCCCGTCCATGGCCACACAACCTCCAGAGCTCCGCCCACTGCTGTGACCGCGGATCCTCCCACTCCTACCTCTGCTGCTCCTCCTCCATGCGTATCAGTGCGTTCTCCAGCTCGTTGCTGGTCTCCTCCTCCTGCCGCAGCCGGGTGTCCGTCATCTCCAGGCGGCTCTGCACAGGAAACGCAGGCGGTCACTACGCAAACAATTACTGAATTGTGAGAGGGGCCTCGATCTGCTTCTCTCTCCAGAAGGAGGGCGCCATCTTTGTTCAGGCGTCACCCAGGGGCAGGGATGGCCAAACTCCGGCCCTCCAGCTGGGGTGGGACTACAAATCCCATGAGGCTTTGCAAGATTCTCACAGCCACAGACGTGACTCCCGGAGAGAGATGCATCATGGGATTTCCCCCACAGCTGGAGGGCCGGAGTTTGGCCACCCCTGACCCGGGGTCACCATCTACTTCCTGGACTGAGATGGCGGCTCAGAGATGACACGATCCCGGGGGCCTGTCCAGGTTTTGACTATGTTCACAAATGTCTGACACACATCAGTCCCTGCTACAGCCTCTCATCTTGTGACTGTATACAAAGTTACAGTGTGTAGTCTGAGTGATCACTGGGGGAGGGGAGACTGAGGAAATGCTTCCTCCTGCCTGCAGCAGTCTGATCACTGGGGGAGGGGAGACTGAGGAAATGCTTCCTCCTGCCTGCAGCAGACTGATGACATCATCTCAGCCTAGGCGAAGTCACTTATTCTTTGTATAATACGACTCACAGTGAGACGTTCATGCTCCAGCTCTGTCGATCTTTCCAGCAGCTCCTGCTCCACGTCCCCGCATCGCTTCTTGTACTGCAGGACCTGCGGAAACAAATGGGGGAGATCACCGCCCATTACATGCGGCAATTCCCCTCCTCCCACCTACGGCCAGCAGGGGGAGTATAGATCCCCCCCAAGTCATGGAGTCCCTACCATAGAGCAATGCTTCCAAACCAGCCCTCGGAAAGGTCAGGATAGCCCCCCTCCCAGAAAGGTTCAGGTGTCCCCCTCCCAG
>NW_017309100.1:10373-10584 GCF_000935625.1 Nanorana parkeri | reverse complement strand
CCCCATTATGACTGCAGAGAGCCCAGGAACCCCAAACTTCACCTCTACACCCCCTCCCCCCCTGTATAGCTCTGACACATGAACGATGCATTTTGATTGGTTGCTCAGTGATTTGGTGAACGGTGCATTTTGATTGGCTGTTCAGTGAATGATGCATTTTGATTGGTTGCTCAGTGATTCGGTGAACGATGCGTTTTGATTGGTTGCTGGT
>NW_017309100.1:9918-10294 GCF_000935625.1 Nanorana parkeri | reverse complement strand
CCCCATGTATAAAGTGTATGCATACCCCTAAAGAGGACCTGTCATCAGATTTGTTATGTCTATGCATGCTCAGCAATGTGTCATGTGACCCCCTCCAGGTATTTATTATCTCACAGAGATCACATGACTCCCCCTGACAACGCCTTCATCTCTCCAGGAACGCGGCGCCATCTTTGTTCAGGCATCACCCAGGTTGCCCCCGGTTATTTGCCAGCTCCATGTTGGTGTCACCGGCGTCCAGGAGGTGGGATTGATATTGGAGGATCTTCCACCCCACAGTGGTGAGTTTTTTTTGCTGCAGCTGATTGGGGGGACACAGCAAGCTATGGGCCCCTGGACTGTAATAGGAGGGCTGAGTGAAGGTGACCGGACTACA
>NW_017309100.1:8384-9825 GCF_000935625.1 Nanorana parkeri | reverse complement strand
ATTGACGTGGGCCGGGCAAGTCTCAGCCTGCCCGATGGCACTCTCTGCCCGCTGCCTGTCCGGGCATGACTCGGAGACAAGGGCGGCGCGGCCGGGACAAACAAGACGCGGCGCTGAGGTGAGTGCAGTGAAAAGACCGATGCCGTGTGAAAACGCCGGGGACACGCCGGGGACTTCTCCACGGCAACCAATCCCGGGCCGGGGAATGAAATAAAGGACGGACTTCAATGCCTCCCTTCCTCTCGTATTCAGAGCCTGTGAAGGGAAATATCGTCTGTGCCACGAATCACCAGACAGAACATTCACACCGGTACTGTCAGCACCGGGGGCCCCAAACACACACATGGAGGGGGCCCCAAACAGCCTACCTGACAGGGCCCCTTACTTACCTATTTCACAACAATAGGATCCATTACTAGGTTTCTATTGGGGTGAACCGCGTGGAAGGGGGTCTGGTGGAGAGCGATGAGGCTTTGTGACTTTGTACCATTGTCAATAAAGTTTATTGAATTACATTTGAAAAAAAAAGTAACAAGCCTATGTGTGGCTTCTCCTACCGGTCAATCGGCAGCTGCTTTCCTTCCACATGACACCACGTTGGGGACACCCAGTTCAGCTGGGGCCCCCTCCACTGGCCTAATGGGGCCCACTATGGGAGTACTGCCTGTGCTCCCTATTGGCAGCCTTGCACAGGGCGATATGAGTGAAAGCAGATAGACCCCCCGAGTGTTTTTGGGGTGTTAGAATAAACCCGCACAAAGCAAAAAGAGCAGCAAAACTTTATCTGTCACTGATCATTTCTGTGAATATAAACTGGCCGGCCGCACAGGTCTCGCCATGTCTGATGATGACATCATCGCGTCCTTCATCAGAGCCACCATTCTTTTCCAGCATCCAGAGAAGAGGGCCCCCAAAATTAAATACTGACCCCCGCACCATATCCAACCCATCGCCCCGCCATTTACAGATCAGATAGAAAGTCACAAACAACGGAAGGAGCGATGTACAAAGGGGCCCGGCGGGCACTTACCCTCTCACTGATGGCATTGTATTTAATGGCCAGCTCGTCCCTCTCTGCCCGGCTCTGGGCCAGCAGATCCTCCACCCGGGACAACTCCTGCTGCAGGATGCGATTCTCCTCTTGTACGGAGAGGAGGGAGGACATGTCTGAGGGGGGACCTGCAGAGAAGACGGGGGATGGTATTAACTGGTCACTGACATCACTGCTCTATGACATCACTGCTCTATGACATCACTGCTCTATGACATCACTGCTCTATGACATCACTGCTCTATGACATCACTGCTCACCCACGTCACTGCTCACCCTCCTCACCGCTCACCCTCCTCACCGCTCACCCGCATCACCGCTCACCCTCCTCACCGCTCACCCGCATCACCGCTCACCCTCCTCACCGCTCACCCTCCTCACCGCTCACCC
>NW_017309100.1:1137-5457 GCF_000935625.1 Nanorana parkeri | reverse complement strand
CCCCGGCCTCACCATCCTCGTCGTATATAAAAGGGTGAACGCGGGTGATGTCATCAGAGCCACCATTCTTTTCCAGCATCCAGAGAAGAGGGCCCCCAAAATTAAATACTGACCCCCGCACCATATCCAACCCATCGCCCCGCCATTTACAGATCAGATAGAAAGTCACAAACAACGGAAGGAGCGATGTACAAAGGGGCCCGGCGGGCACTTACCCTCTCACTGATGGCATTGTATTTAATGGCCAGCTCGTCCCTCTCTGCCCGGCTCTGGGCCAGCAGATCCTCCACCCGGGACAACTCCTGCTGCAGGATGCGATTCTCCTCTTGTACGGAGAGGAGGGAGGACATGTCTGAGGGGGGACCTGCAGAGAAGACGGGGGATGGTATTAACTGGTCACTGACATCACTGCTCTATGACATCACTGCTCTATGACATCACTGCTCTATGACATCACTGCTCTATGACATCACTGCTCTATGACATCACTGCTCACCCACGTCACTGCTCACCCTCCTCACCGCTCACCCTCCTCACCGCTCACCCGCGTCACTGCTCACCGGCGTCACTGCTCACCGGCGTCACTGCTCACCGGCGTCACTGCTCACCGGCGTCACTGCTCACCGGCGTCACTGCTCACCGGCGTCACTGCTCACCGGCGTCACTGCTCACCGGCGTCACTGCTCACCGGCGTCACTGCTCACCGGCGTCACTGCTCACCGGCGTCACTGCTCACCGGCGTCACTGCTCACCGGCGTCACTGCTCACCGGCGTCACTGCTCACCGGCGTCACTGCTCACCGGCGTCACTGCTCACCGGCGTCACTGCTCACCGGCGTCACTGCTCACCGGCGTCACTGCTCACCGGCGTCACTGCTCACCGGCGTCACTGCTCACCGGCGTCACTGCTCACCGGCGTCACTGCTCACCGGCGTCACTGCTCACCGGCGTCACTGCTCACCGGCGTCACTGCTCACCGGCGTCACTGCTCACCGGCGTCACTGCTCACCGGCGTCACTGCTCACCGGCGTCACTGCTCACCGGCGTCACTGCTCACCGGCGTCACTGCTCACCGGCGTCACTGCTCACCGGCGTCACTGCTCACCGGCGTCACTGCTCACCGGCGTCACTGCTCACCGGCGTCACTGCTCACCGGCGTCACTGCTCACCGGCGTCACTGCTCACCGGCGTCACTGCTCACCGGCGTCACTGCTCACCGGCGTCACTGCTCACCGGCGTCACTGCTCACCGGCGTCACTGCTCACCGGCGTCACTGCTCACCGGCGTCACTGCTCACCGGCGTCACTGCTCACCGGCGTCACTGCTCACCGGCGTCACTGCTCACCGGCGTCACTGCTCACCGGCGTCACTGCTCACCGGCGTCACTGCTCACCGGCGTCACTGCTCACCGGCGTCACTGCTCACCGGCGTCACTGCTCACCGGCGTCACTGCTCACCGGCGTCACTGCTCACCGGCGTCACTGCTCACCGGCGTCACTGCTCACCGGCGTCACTGCTCACCGGCGTCACTGCTCACCGGCGTCACTGCTCACCGGCGTCACTGCTCACCGGCGTCACTGCTCACCGGCGTCACTGCTCACCGGCGTCACTGCTCACCGGCGTCACTGCTCACCGGCGTCACTGCTCACCGGCGTCACTGCTCACCGGCGTCACTGCTCACCGGCGTCACTGCTCACCGGCGTCACTGCTCACCGGCGTCACTGCTCACCGGCGTCACTGCTCACCGGCGTCACTGCTCACCGGCGTCACTGCTCACCGGCGTCACTGCTCACCGGCGTCACTGCTCACCGGCGTCACTGCTCACCGGCGTCACTGCTCACCGGCGTCACTGCTCACCGGCGTCACTGCTCACCGGCGTCACTGCTCACCGGCGTCACTGCTCACCGGCGTCACTGCTCACCGGCGTCACTGCTCACCGGCGTCACTGCTCACCGGCGTCACTGCTCACCGGCGTCACTGCTCACCGGCGTCACTGCTCACCGGCGTCACTGCTCACCGGCGTCACTGCTCACCGGCGTCACTGCTCACCGGCGTCACTGCTCACCGGCGTCACTGCTCACCGGCGTCACTGCTCACCGGCGTCACTGCTCACCGGCGTCACTGCTCACCGGCGTCACTGCTCACCGGCGTCACTGCTCACCGGCGTCACTGCTCACCGGCGTCACTGCTCACCGGCGTCACTGCTCACCGGCGTCACTGCTCACCGGCGTCACTGCTCACCGGCGTCACTGCTCACCGGCGTCACTGCTCACCGGCGTCACTGCTCACCGGCGTCACTGCTCACCGGCGTCACTGCTCACCGGCGTCACTGCTCACCGGCGTCACTGCTCACCGGCGTCACTGCTCACCGGCGTCACTGCTCACCGGCGTCACTGCTCACCGGCGTCACTGCTCACCGGCGTCACTGCTCACCGGCGTCACTGCTCACCGGCGTCACTGCTCACCGGCGTCACTGCTCACCGGCGTCACTGCTCACCGGCGTCACTGCTCACCGGCGTCACTGCTCACCGGCGTCACTGCTCACCGGCGTCACTGCTCACCGGCGTCACTGCTCACCGGCGTCACTGCTCACCGGCGTCACTGCTCACCGGCGTCACTGCTCACCGGCGTCACTGCTCACCGGCGTCACTGCTCACCGGCGTCACTGCTCACCGGCGTCACTGCTCACCGGCGTCACTGCTCACCGGCGTCACTGCTCACCGGCGTCACTGCTCACCGGCGTCACTGCTCACCGGCGTCACTGCTCACCGGCGTCACTGCTCACCGGCGTCACTGCTCACCGGCGTCACTGCTCACCGGCGTCACTGCTCACCGGCGTCACTGCTCACCGGCGTCACTGCTCACCGGCGTCACTGCTCACCGGCGTCACTGCTCACCGGCGTCACTGCTCACCGGCGTCACTGCTCACCGGCGTCACTGCTCACCGGCGTCACTGCTCACCGGCGTCACTGCTCACCGGCGTCACTGCTCACCGGCGTCACTGCTCACCGGCGTCACTGCTCACCGGCGTCACTGCTCACCGGCGTCACTGCTCACCGGCGTCACTGCTCACCGGCGTCACTGCTCACCGGCGTCACTGCTCACCGGCGTCACTGCTCACCGGCGTCACTGCTCACCGGCGTCACTGCTCACCGGCGTCACTGCTCACCGGCGTCACTGCTCACCGGCGTCACTGCTCACCGGCGTCACTGCTCACCGGCGTCACTGCTCACCGGCGTCACTGCTCACCGGCGTCACTGCTCACCGGCGTCACTGCTCACCGGCGTCACTGCTCACCGGCGTCACTGCTCACCGGCGTCACTGCTCACCGGCGTCACTGCTCACCGGCGTCACTGCTCACCGGCGTCACTGCTCACCGGCGTCACTGCTCACCGGCGTCACTGCTCACCGGCGTCACTGCTCACCGGCGTCACTGCTCACCGGCGTCACTGCTCACCGGCGTCACTGCTCACCGGCGTCACTGCTCACCGGCGTCACTGCTCACCGGCGTCACTGCTCACCGGCGTCACTGCTCACCGGCGTCACTGCTCACCGGCGTCACTGCTCACCGGCGTCACTGCTCACCGGCGTCACTGCTCACCGGCGTCACTGCTCACCGGCGTCACTGCTCACCGGCGTCACTGCTCACCGGCGTCACTGCTCACCGGCGTCACTGCTCACCGGCGTCACTGCTCACCGGCGTCACTGCTCACCGGCGTCACTGCTCACCGGCGTCACTGCTCACCGGCGTCACTGCTCACCGGCGTCACTGCTCACCGGCGTCACTGCTCACCGGCGTCACTGCTCACCGGCGTCACTGCTCACCGGCGTCACTGCTCACCGGCGTCACTGCTCACCGGCGTCACTGCTCACCGGCGTCACTGCTCACCGGCGTCACTGCTCACCGGCGTCACTGCTCACCGGCGTCACTGCTCACCGGCGTCACTGCTCACCGGCGTCACTGCTCACCGGCGTCACTGCTCACCGGCGTCACTGCTCACCGGCGTCACTGCTCACCGGCGTCACTGCTCACCGGCGTCACTGCTCACCGGCGTCACTGCTCACCGGCGTCACTGCTCACCGGCGTCACTGCTCACCGGCGTCACTGCTCACCCGCGTCACTGCTCACCCACGTCACCGCTCACCCGCGTCACTGCTCTCACCGCTCACCCACGTCACCTCTCCCCCACGTCACTGCTCACCCACGTCACCGCTCCCCCACATCACTGCTCACCCACGTCACTGCTCACCCGCGTCACTGCTCACCCACGACACCGCTCCCCCACATCACTGCTCACCCATATCACCGCTCCCCCACCTC
>NW_017309100.1:0-916 GCF_000935625.1 Nanorana parkeri | reverse complement strand
CCCACATCACTGCTCACCCACATCACTGCTCACCCACATCACTGCTCACCCACATCACTGCTCCCCGACATCACCGCTCCCCGAAATCACCGCTCACCCTCCTCACTGCTCTCACCGCTCCCCCACGTCACTGCTCACCCACATCACTGCTCACCCACATCACTGCTCACCCACATCACTGCTCACCCGCGTCACCGCTCACAGCAGAGAAGGATCGGACTGGTGACCACAATGGCAGTTGTCCAGTCCTTAGATGTGTCTGCACTCCCCAATCACCCATCCACTCACTGTACTGTGTTGTCACCTCAGAAAATGACTACAGAATACCTCCCCCTTTCCTTTTCTTCATTACATAGGGAGGAGGATAGTTTGGAAAGGTGATAACATTGTTCGGGAACAGGAAGTGACAAGGACACTGGATTTCTGGCAGGATCAACAGGAGTTTCTTGTCACCACGACGGGATAATTGAAGTGAATGTTTACGCAGTATCATGTGATCATTCTCAGACCTCCGTATACAATGTGCGCGCTGCGACGCTTACATTGTATCCGTGATATCTGACCGTGAGACAGCAGGGTGCGGACACAAAGAGTGCGGTCAGAGCACCCCGGGAGGTGACTGGGGGCTATACACCGACACGGTATATATTATATATACTCTAATCCGCACTCACCTGACTCCAGGGGGGGGCTGAGGTTCCGAGTTACAATTTCTCGAATACGAGCCGGAAGACGAGACGGGACGGAGTTGGTGGCGTCGCCGCGGACAATGAGGGACTTCTGATCCGGAGAACCGAGAACCCGGAGAGACAATCTCTGCAAATATCACAAATCACACCGAGGTATAGAAGATGGAGCACACTGCCGGAATAGCACTGACATATACCGCAGCGCTGTACAGAGAACACTGAGCCAG
>NW_017309099.1:97853-99892 GCF_000935625.1 Nanorana parkeri | reverse complement strand
AGATCTCAACCCCATAGAAAATCTTGGGAGGGAGTTGAAAGTCCGTTTTGCCCAGCGACAGCCCCAAAACATCACTGCTCTAGAGGAGATCTGCATGGAGGAATGGGCCAACATACCAGCAACAGTGTGTGCCAACCTTGTGAAGACGTACAGGAAACGTTTGACCTCTGTCATTGCCAACAAAGGATATATAACAAAGTATTGAGATGACCTTTTGATATTGACCAAATACTTATTTTCCACCATAATTTGCAAATAAATTTGTTCCAAATCAGCCAATGTGATTTGTCTGGATTTTTTTTCTCATTTTGTCTCTCATAGTTGAGGTCTACCTATGATGCCAATTACAGGCCTCTCTCATCTTTTTAAGTGGGAGAACTTGCACAATTGGTGGCTGACTAAATACTTTTTTGCCCCAGTGTATATATAGAGAGAGAGAGAGAGAGGTCAGAGGTCAGTATTTTTTTTCTTCTCCTTCCACCCGGAATCTCTCTATCAGAAGATCAGCTGCAAGCACCGTTCAGGTATTCTGACAGCGACGTCCCCCGCTGTCAGAATACAATAGCATGGATAGAGGGATCCTTCATATTTTTTATATATAGCAGGCTGCAGGCTGAATGACATTTTGTTTCCGATCGCCTTAAGCCAGCCATACACTATGCAAATGTCATCTGGTTCTTAATGGACTGGACGAAACTCACACACCGGGAGCTCCTGTCGGCACCTTTCCAACCGGCTTTCGGTTGGGAAATCATCAGCTGAATGGCGCTTTCAGCCAATTAGCTACAAGCACCGTTCGGGTATTCTGACAGCGACCTCCCCCGCTGTCAGAATACAATAGAGACAGCAGCGGATTGGTCCGTCCATGTTGCTTAACGTGGATGGAGGAATCTGTCCTTTCCTGACGCCAATCCATGGCAGCATACATTGGGTATGGCTCCGCCCCCCACCCAATCACAGGACCAGTTATACTATAAATTAAAGCTCGCCTGCCAAGGCCACCATTTCTTTTTTCTGTCCTCACGCCGGTTATACTAAGAATATGTTGGAGTTTATTGCCCTCACCTTGCCGGTTTCTTCTGGCCTGCCGCACAGGTTCAGCCTCCCCTGTTGCGAAGTTCCCTTTGTTCAGATGGCTAAATGCAATCTTCTAAGGGAAGCCTCCCCCATAGCCTTGGAGTTGGGGTGCAGGAAATGGTCTCTTGGGGTCTCTCTTCATGTTCGGATGCTTCCTCCATCATGGCGGCAGGTTGAACACCTGCTTAGCCTCCTGGCCTGGCGACTCCAGAGAGGAACCGTGACTGAGCTGCATCATCACAAACTATGGTTGTACTGGGATGATCACGTGCATGGACAAGCTGACAAGTAGGATCCACTCCATTTTCTTTCAATGAGTTTGTTTCAGTAATACATGTGCTGCTATTTCCTATAGCCTTGCAGTGCTGCTTTGCTCTGGCTGAATCTTTCTGCATATTTTTTTTTATGTTTGTAGAGCCATTTAGTTTTCCATGTGTGCTTTAAACCTTCCATATGTGATTCTGTGGAGCTGCTAATGCCTAAGCTGAATCTTGCAGGTATTTACCTGAAACATCCATTAGCTTGCTTGTGGTGCTTTACCCTGCAGGTGCTTGCTGAGTGCAGGCTGCTATCACTTGTAGCTCTGCTGCTAAACCTTTAAACTGGATCTTACAGAAATGTGTTTGTTTGCTAAACTCTGTCAGCTTCAATCTTGTGCCTTGACTCTTGGGTGCCTTTCATGTGAGTATTTTGCTGTCGCCTGTGGTTCCCCAGCGTTGTTAGTGTTTAACTGCTTGAAGACCAGGTGTTTAGATCCCCTTCCCATCCAGGCCATTTTTCAGTGTTCAGCGCTGCGGTACTTTGACTGACATTTATTCCGTCACGCAACGCTGTACTGAAATGAATTTTATACCATTTTTTTGGGGGACAGATAGAGCTTTCTTTTGGTAGTATTTAATCACCACTGCGGGTTTTATTTTTTACTATATTCAGGAGAAATTACTGAAAATTTTGAGAAAAAA
>NW_017309099.1:96575-96818 GCF_000935625.1 Nanorana parkeri | reverse complement strand
AGCTGGAGAGTGACAAGAATGCGGAAGTGATGTAATATACAACACTTCCGCATTCTGACAGCGGAGAGGGGACCGGAGGGAGCTCGTGTACCGAGCTCCCTCTGATCCCCTGTGACAGAGGCGACATGCTGATCCCGGGTTCACACCCGTCATGGCATAGTCCGTGTGCCACAAATCCGGGATTAGCAAATATCCATTGTCATTGTCTGACCCCCTCACACCGTCATTGTCTGACCCCCTCAC
>NW_017309099.1:73888-96185 GCF_000935625.1 Nanorana parkeri | reverse complement strand
CCCCCTCACACCGTCATCGTCTGACCCCCTCACACCGTCATCGTCTGACCCCCTCACACCGTCATCGTCTGACCCCCTCACACCGTCATCGTCTGACCCCTGGTTAACAGCAATGAGAATTGCCAACACTGAAAGGATAAACTTTAATCCTTGTGTTCTTTATTGAAGAATCGGGTCACATACATTGCATAGCCAACGTTTCAGAACCACGCCGGGTCCCTTCATCAGGTAAACATAGTGACAAAAGCATGAACCATAAACCCTCATATACAGTATATACCTCCCCATGATGTCATAATGACATCAGAGCCCGCCAGAATTTGAAATCAAAGGGACATAATAAGTAAACAACATGAATGCCGCGTCTAATGACAAATACAAAACACCGACCTCTTCCAGTAACAGCAACGCGTCCATAGTAGCAGCTTCCCGGGGAGCCCAGAGAGGGAACTCAGCGAAGGGGGAATGAGCACGCCTGTAATCTGACAGGAGGGTGAGAGAATGGGCTGGGCCACAGCTGTAACTGAATTGAATTTTTAAATATGTATAGTTATTTAATTAATAATCAAATAAATAATAATGCATTATGAATTATGAATTAATATTAATAAAATAAATAATGAAACATATTAAGTATATCATATAATTCATTATATAATTAAATGCCGATAACTGTATTTATTTCATTACAAAGTGCCATGGATGAGAGCTGGATAGGATAGAACTAGGCTGGAAGAGAACATACCACACAAACGTCTCTTCTGGACTCACCAGACTCTTTTGTCTGAGTGAATCTGATTGGCTGGTCGCGTGCCCACGCTTTGCGATGCCTACATTGAATCGCGTGCTCCGATTGGCTAGAGATGAACTTTTTCATCTCTCGACGCTGTGCTACGCATGCTGTCGCCAAGCTGAGCTGGGGATCGAACTGTACTACAGATCTAGAAAGGATTGTCACCAGCACACCAAAAGTTTTGAAGCAAAAAGTCCTTTATTGACAAATCGCCATCCAATACAAGCGCTTTCGGGGTCTCAGCAGTAGCCCTTCATCAGGCTGGCGATTTGTCAATGAAGGACTTTTTGCTTCAAAACTTTTGGTGTGCTGGTGACAATCCTTCCTAGATCTGCATTGTTCACGTGGCTGTCCGTGGTCACTACAAGCACCCACCTGCTTGGCAGGTCCCTCATATACAGTATATACCTCCCCATGATGTCATAATGACATCAGAGCCCGCCAGAATTTGAAATCAAAGGGACATAATAAGTAAACAACATGAATGCCGCGTCTAATGACAAATACAAAACACCGACCTCTTCCAGTAACAGCAACGCGTCCATAGTAGCAGCTTCCCGGGGAGCCCAGAGAGGGAACTCAGCGAAGGGGGAATGAGCACGCCTGTAATCTGACAGGAGGGTGAGAGAATGGGCTGGGCCACAGCTGTAACTGAAGCTGTGTCATGGGTAGTCATGGAAACCTGGTAGCTTGGTTGGAGCGCAGTACAGGAAAGTGTTTCCCGTTGCTAAGCAGCACAAGGTGAGGCTATCCAGGCATCGCTGTCACATGAAGGGGGGAATACGAGCGCGAAAACAAAAATAAAAATGACCAGGAGGAAAAACGGGTCCAGGGAGGGGAGTACCGAGCAAGTAACAAGTATGAAGACGTGCAAATAATAATTTATAATATAAAATAAATGTCTGACCACACACACTGTTATTGGCTGACCTGTCCATTGTCATTGGCTGACCAACACATTGTTATTGGCTGATGCCTTGCATTGTCATTAGCTAACCCGTTTTCTGTCATTGGCTGACCCGTCCATTGTCATTGGCTGTCCCACACACTCATTGGCTGACCCGTCCATTTTCATTGGCTGACTCGCACACTGTCATTGTCTGACCCCTCACACTGTCATTTGCTGACCCGCACATTGTCATCCTGAGCGATTCTCCAAGTTGGCCAATTTAGCTTTAAGGCCCCGTTCACATTGCGCGATTCGCAAATCGCGTGTTTGTCACACGATTTGCATTTTGCGCGATATCGCGCAAATGCTTGCATTGAGGAAGCGAGAATCGTGGCAAAATCCGCTCCAAAAAGGGTCCTGCTGTAGCGACACACGACCCGCGACAGCAGGACCCTTTGCCCCATTGAGATGCATTGAAGAGCGATATCGCGCGGTAAATAACCGCGATATCGCGGGAATTACCGCGCGATAAATCGCTCAATGTGAACGGGGCCTAAAGAAGAACTCCGGGCAGAAGTGCTCATTTTGGTCTAGGGTGCACAATAACAAAGATATGCCCCCCCCCCAGCCTAGATCCCACCCGGTTGCTAGACCGGTGCCTGCAGCCTCTCTCCCCCTCCATTCCTGTGGTCTAAGGACTCATGAGTTTTTGTGACCCCCCTCTACCCATCTAGGGGAGTACAGCTCCTCCATAGTGGTGAATGGTGACCCCCCTCTACCCATCCAGGGGAGTACAGCTCCTCCATAGTGCAATTATTTCATTAATAAATATTCTTTGTTGATTATGAAATATATTTCAATTATTTAAAATCAATTATTATTATTTCAATAATTCATATTTCATTAAATATTTACTATTCCGGTAAGGAGTGCAGCTGGTTCTTGACTACACGGACTGTACTACACACTCCGCGAGGGGCCCGCGAGTCGCCGCCTGTCTGTGCACCGCGTTGCTTCGCATGCAGTGTGTCACAGCCTTTAGAGTCTAAGCCCTCGTTCACACCTGAACGTTTTGTAGCGCGTTCTACGCTCGACGAACGCTCTACAAAACGCTCAAAAATATAAATCCCATTGTATTCAATGGTCTCGTTCCCACCTTGGCGTATTTCCGCCCGTCCCTAACGCGCTACAAAACGGCCCACGCCTGAAAAGGTACAGGTACTACTTTGGGCCGTTTTGTTGCGCGTTTTCCATTGGGATACAGCCAAGTAGCCTTTGGAAACGCGCGACGGTCGCGCGACTTTTTTACCTATGCAATACGCCTAGGTGTGAACGAGACCTAAGGCATTATTACATTAGTGTCCAAGCCTACCAAAGTATCAGAGATCATACATTTGCATATTTTGGCATGTGGTTACCTTAAGGGCTTGTTCACACCAAGTGCGGAGCAGATGCAGAGCAGTTACAGAACGCATCAAAAAATGCATTCAATGTATTCCAATGGTATTTTGGGCTCCAGTTCACACTGCAGCGTTCAGTTCCAGAGCATGTGGAAAAACTGCAGTATGCCCTATTTTTTCTGCTCTGGAACGCAACAAAACGCATAAAAACACATGCAAACGCCCTGGAATGCACTGAAAGCCCATTTAAGGCAAAAAACGAAACAAAAATGCCGCAAAAAAAAGCGTCAAAACGCACTGCACTGCATATGCAGAAACTCATGCAGATCTGGTCCGGATTTGGTGTGAACAAGCCCTAAATAAAAATCATTAAGTGGTCAGAATGTATTTATTGGTTCCAAAATGAACTGCAGCAAATGTTACGTAAGTCAGTCCACCCTAAAATGATATTTCGGTTATAGGTGCACAGGACTATGATGGGCTAAATAACCTCCAGGTGCTTACATACCTTGTGGAATTCAGAAATGGAATCTCTCCATCATAGTTTCTGGGTCTTTTGAGATCTGGCTGGGTATTGCCACTGCTACTCTTTTATTCTTTAAAACAGCCTTTCCCAACTAGAGTTCCTCCAGAGGTTGTGAAGGGTTCCTTGGGCAGTTTCTGACTCTCAGATAAGTAACCAATGACACCAATCAGACCAATGTTTTATTTTTTGTTGGGGGGTGCGGACTATGCTTCCTATTGACCACAAATATAACTAATATACCGTGTTTCCCCGAAAATAAGACACTGTCTTCTATTTTTTTTGGCTCAAAAAAACACATTAGGTCTTACATAGTTACATAGTTACATAGTATTTGAGGTTGAATAAAGACATTAGTCCATCAAGTCCAACCTATTAGGATCTCATTCTAGGAGTACCTGTACCCCTGTATATTACGGTCCCTTAAGAAATCGTCCAAAAGTTTCTTGAACAATTCCACATTATTTGCTGAAATCACCGCCTGTGGCAGTGAGTTCCAGACCCTAACTGATCTTACTGTGAAGAACCCCCTTCGCCCCTTGTGCTGGAATTTTTTTTCCATCAATTTTAGGTGATGGCCTCTTATTTTCGGGGTAGCTCTTTTTTTTTTTTTTTTAATGTGCAACAATCCACACTTATTCATGTAGAAAAGTCTACATGTATTCATGTACAAAAATATGGTAATCAGGGCTGCTGTACCTTTCTAAGAACAATTTGCTAACCAATCGCTGGCCAGAATGAGCGAAGCGCGCTTTCACTATCGATTCCTAACAGGCGGAGTGCATTTGGTATCACTCCGCCTGTGACAGGAGCCGGCGCTATAGAGGAGGCATCGGCTTATGCGGCTCTGCTCCCTCCGCTGCCATCTTGTTTCCTCTAGCTCTGGCTTCATTGGCACCGCTGATTCTCTCCCGCCTCTCCGGCGGCTCTTCAAGTTCCACCCTATGCCACCACCGGCCCTGGGAATGGTCACAACTAGGTCTTATTTTCAGGGTTGGTCTTATATTTTAGCAATTCCCAAAAATAGTACTAGGTCTTATTTTCGGGATAGGTCTTATTTTCGGGGAAACAGGGTAGTAGCTGGAGGTATAGTAACTATTAGCAGGGTTCCCTGAGACTGGAATGCTATTTTAAGGGTTCCTCCATGTTAGAAAGGTTGGGAAATGCTGCTTAAATAGAAGGAATATTCAATAGGTAAAGAGAAGCCTTGTAATGGCCATAGCAGATGTGCAGACTTTAGAACTCTAGTGCATGATTTTGATGCGTTTTGTGAACATGCATCTAAGTGTGTGCTTTTCACAAAACGCCTAGGTGTGAACAAGGACCTAGGGCTTGTTCACACCATCTCCAGGCCGGTTCTGGATGTGTTTCCTCATGCACATTTATGCATTCTTTGATGCTTTTTACATGTGTACTGTGACATTTTTTCCTTTTCAAAATCGTTTTTGCTTGATTTTACGTGCATTCTGGTGCATTCTGCTGCTATTTTTTTTTAACATGTTCTGGTTTGGAAAAAAGCATGCTGCTGTACTTTTATAAAAGCTCTGAAACTGAACACAATGGTGTGAACTAGCCTCATTTAAAACTATTGTAATTACTGTGAATGCATTTCTGGTGCGTTACAGTGTGGGAGGTGCGTTGTGTTGCCATTCATTTAAATGCCACCCCAAAGGCACCGCCCACCCGAAATGCACTTAAATGCGCCACAACGCACAGTACCACAATACCATGCATTGTGTTGCAGTTTAAAAAGTAGTGCACTTTTTTGAACCACAACACATGGTATTGCGGTGCCCCATGTTGTGGTGCGGTCAAGCGCATTTCGGGCACACTTATCGCACGGTCGGTGCATTGCATAGTATCATGTGTTAATCGCACAGAACCGTGCGAATGGGCCCACAAAGTGTATGTCCAGCCAAATCTTCATTTTTTTTTGGGTAGAATAGGGAAGGATTACAGAGCCTGTTTGTTTTACTTCAATCTCTATCTGTGTTCGAGAGGTTTTATATATATATATCTATCGATCGATCGATCGATCGATCGATCGATCGATATAGATATAGATATAGATATAGATATATTTTAGGGCTGGTAATGATTAAGATTTTCCTGTTCGATTAATCGAATTTTTTTTAAATCGATTAATTATAACGCACATAGGGGGGTCTCACCAGAGCTTTGAGGGGGCCTCACCAGGGTAACAGGGCTCTGTGGGGTCTAACCAGCCTTGTTAGAACAACAAGGGGGCGCAAAACTAGGTCATCTGACTGCCTGGACCGAACATATCAGGGAAGGTGACAGGAACAATAAATATATATGTATAATGTACTTACTTATGTGGGTCTGGGAACCAGATGTGAACCGGCCTGTGAGGAGGATCAGGATGTCCAGAATGTATGTTGAATGGGGCACCCCCAGGCACTATATCAGCCGCCATTCAACATACATTCTGGACATCCTGATCCTCCTCACATTCCTTAGAGATTTTGGTCCATACTGACATGATAGCATCACACAGTTGCGGCAGATTTGTCGGCTGCACATCCATGATGCGAAGCTCCACCAGCCTGAACCGTTGATACAAGGCAGGATAGGATGGATCCATGGTTTCATGTTGTTTACATCAAATTCTGACCCAGCCACCCGAATGTCGCAACAGAAATTGATACTCATCAGACCAGGCAACGTTTGTCCAATCTTCTATTGTACAATTTTGGTGAGCCCTTGCAAACTGTAGCTTCAGTTCCCTGTTCTTAGCTGACAGAAGTGGCACCCGGTGTGGTCCTCTGTGGCTGTAGACCATCTGCTTCAAGGTTCAATGTGTTGTGTGTTCAGAGATGGTATTCTGCATACCTCGAATGTAACAAGTGCTTATTTGAGTTACTGTTGCCTTTCTATCAGCCTGAACCAGTCTGCCCATTCTCCTCTGATCTTGATTGTAGGTTGGCGAACTTTTGAGTTCATAAATTCGCCAACCTACAAATCAAGATTTAAGCTACTCCCGAAAAAACGTCTTCCATTCGACACCTGTTCTTCGTCGCTGATATCGCTACACACCAAACCCACTGGTGAGTTACGAATGCACTTCTTTTCCATATATTTGCATGGTCTCTGACCACCTTGCATTTTTTTTCTTTCCTCCACGGCGTTCTGGACATACCATAACAAAAAAAACAAAAAACCCCTCTTCAAAGGATCCACCTCTGCCCACCAAACACACACACTTGTCACCCCAACCAGACCTCACGACATCACCAGGAGATCATCACCCGTGTACCCATCCATCTCATCACACGTGAGTGCCCATCTCTCATTTCTACCCACTTTCACCTGATTCACTGTTTTTTTTCCCTGGTCTATCCACCTCCACAAAGTCTGCGCCAGTCAGTCGCGCTCCTTCCCTCCCTTTCTTTCCGTTCACCTTGTCTTGGCAAGGCATTTTCCTGAACCTGTGATGGGAGCTGCGCATGTGTGAAGACAATGGGGTGACAGGCAGATAGGAGGATGTATGACAGCAGAGACTTACAATTAAATGATATACTTTTTACAATTATTTTTAAAGCCTGGTGAATGAAAAAGAAAATGGTACAAAACCACAATTTATTCTTCTGATCCTCGGACAGACGCAACCCTGTTTATATCTGCAGCTCCCCAATCAACGAAGAAAGGCAACATCTTCTTGTTTCCCGGACAAAGATCGGAACTGCGCATGCGCCTGCCCCAAGATCCTTTTCGGCCACCCGAGATTTTTCAGATCTTCCGACACAGACCTTCGAGACACTGTTAAGTTTAAACCTTTTTCGTACCTTTTTTAAAACAAATTCTCTTGCATATATCTACTGCTTGCTAGCAGTAGATATATCCAAAAAGCACCAAGGGTTTAATTATCCTTTAAGTGGGAGGAGAGAAAGGTGTTCAATATATATACATATATATATAATAAATAAATAATATTTGTAGCTCCATCCTTATGTTTTACATGCAGTAATCATTCTGTACTTTTAAAGCAGCACAACAATGTTCGGTTGCCATGGCAACTCAAGACTCCATATACCTGCATGAAAACAAGCAGAGCATCTGTTAAGCACATGCCTCACTTCCATATGTCATGTTCAGTCATAGCATAATGCACTGAAAAGTGTACAGTTCAGTGCACATATATCTTTTGTATTTTATTCATTTTGGCCTGGAGAATCAGAAATGTTTACTACAAGGGGTACCCATGGCATGATGCCCCTGGGTTTGTAGCATGTGTTGCTACCTCTGGAGACCATGAGAAAGGAAGGAGGGGTGATGGCTTACAAAGTAGTGATAACGGAAGCACGCAGCATTCAGACTCCATTCACACCGTCACTTCTGTGTTTAACTTTTTCATCTGGGAAGTCTAAACAACTTTCAGGCCCCATTGACACTGGTAGCAAAAAACCTGCATGTATATGCCTTCAGAGTACATTACTAAATGCATGTAATTGATTTTCAATGGTATCATTCAGGTATTGTGTTAACCTGCATTTAGTTTAGCTGCGATAAAAGAATTGTGTGCGCCCAGGGCAAGATTCAAAATTCTCAATGTGGCTAAACACATGTAAACGTGGCTAATTATTGTGGATCCCGATAATCTAAAAGATGGCAAGTAGTTGTTGTGTATGCAGACGTTATGCTGCTCATTGGACCTAAAGTGTGAGCGGGCAATAGTGCAGAATGCATCAGTGCCTGCTTTCAATTTAGGTCCATACACAGACTCAAGTGTCTCAGGATTTGAACAATTAAGTGTTGTGTTTATTACTTGAAGGAGCTTCCTGTAATAAAGACCGATCACTGTTGCTCTCTCTGCCTGTTCAGGGTGACTGGTCTTGTCTCTGCCCCTCCTGTAGTTTTTTTTTTTTTTTACAGGCAGCCTGTAGTGCAGGGCTGGGCAACTCCGTCTCCAGCTGTGTTTTAACTACAAAGCCCTAATACACATCTGGGAATCATGCTTGTAATTGTCAGTCTTGCAATGCCTCACTGGACTTGTAATTCACCAACAGCTGGAGGGCTGGAGTTGCCCACCCCTGCTGTAGTGGGTGGGTGCTGCATCCCTCCCACATCTCTGTTCTCTGCACAGACCATGTACAGCAAAGTGATGATGTCACTACTATTTTAACAAGGTAATAACTTGGTCTGTAAAGGCATCCAGTGTACACGAAAAAGAGGGTTTATATCCTTTGTGACTACAGAGAAATGTATTTAAATATTTCTGTGCATGGAGCTCAGTTTTAATGATTAAATAGAGATAAAGTGCACAGAAACACATTACTATGTGCACATTTAGATGATTTTATGCAATAAAGTGTTTATTCATGCTGCTTTAGACCCATGCCTGTTCGCTTTTTTACATACAGTATGTTTTAAGGTTCCTAAATCACTGCACTACAATCTTTCAAATATTTTTAGTATCCATTTCCATCAAAAATGTATGCAATAGATATAACTTTGCAGAAAATAAATCCCTCTCCACTCCACTTGTACCCTCCCCTGTTATAACTGTGTAATGACATTAAAGTTATAACATAGCGCCACCTTGTGGTCATTCATTTTTATTTCCTAAACTGAAAGCACAGCTTCTTCCCTATACAGGATATTTAAACTGCGTCTCTTCATCTACCATTGTCAGTGGTACAGAGCGTCATGAGAAATCCACACCAGTAGAAGTGCTTTCTAAAAAAAAAAAAAATATTTTTGGAATTTTCAAATAATGAATGGCATCTGATGGCATTATCGAATGTTCTCACCAGATTTCTCATATGGATGTCTGTATAAATATCTGCCAGTGTATAACCAGCTTAAAGATGGACCTACACCTTACAACTTTCGTTTCATTTTCTTTCTCCCGTCATCGCACCCATGTTTAATTTCTGTTCAAATACCCCATCATGGACAGACCAATGTAGATTTCAATTAGCGTTTGTCACCAATACTAACTGGCTGGAATTTCATCGATCGACAGAACTGATTTACGTTTGCGCATGTGCAGTGTTCATGTGATGATTTTTTTTCATACGAAAACGCCACTAATCCATCGATTTTTTTCGTATGATTCGACAAAGATTTTCTAGACTGCCCAATAGACAAAATTTGGCCAGTTGTGCAGTAATTGTGATCGTTCACTTCCCATCAACTGATTATTGCACGAAAAATGATTTTGTTCAGAAATCGAACAATAATCGCAAGGTGTATAGGCACCTTTAGAGAGGGAGCCCCCCTCTTGGAGAGATTTCAACTCTCTGAAAAAGAAAGTGAAGAGTTAGGTAGGCCATACATGCAGCAAATTTTGGCCGATTCTTTGTGAACCTCCAAAATTCGCTGTGGGTCGGCACCCTTGTACCCGACATCCCTCCATCAACTGACTGAAGGAGAACACAGCAGCCAAACAGCTGCAAGCTGGGTATTGTGACAGCGGCCAGAATACAGTAGAGACAGCAGGGGATTCCTCAATCATTGCTCTTAAGTGTTGATGGAGGAATCTGTTCCATTGTATACTCAGGAACCATGTATACCCAGCTTAATACCCCGACAGGGCACAGACTACACAAATACTGTCAGGGGCTCTAATTCCCTATTCTGTTCTAAATGAAAACTAACGTTTTGGCATACACTTTATCAAATCGCAGGTCAGCACTACAGTGCACCAAAACCCAAAGCTTGCTGAGGAAAGCAGCATTGCTGATTGGCGAGTTGTGGTTTTGACACATCAGACCACTGCACAGACATGGCTGCTCCCACATAGACAACAGCAATACTATCATGCAGCCTAATTTTCCGATTGGTGAATGGTGCTGCATCGTAAGGATTGATATTTGGCAATTTAGGGATTTAGAACAATGCTAAAAGCTTCTGGACTATTTTTATGTTAGGTTTACTTTGAACATAATGCAAAAATAGGGTCCAGATAAAGCAATTTGCTTTAAAGTGTATCTAAATCCAGGGACAAACATAATATATTGCAGCTTTCCAGTCCTTATATGTGGAGGCCGTGTTAGTTTTCCTTTTTTTCATCTAGTTATCCTGCCAGTAACACATTTCCTGTCACTGGGTGGCTACACTCACTTCTCCATTGTATCTATGGAAGGACCTATGGCTGTCAGCCAGGCTGGACTTCAAACATGTATGCCTGGACTTCAAACATGTTCATCTCCATTAAAGGAAAAGTATTGGGAGAGTAAAATATACTCTTCTCAATAATTTGAGCCGACGTGTGACACTACAGCTGTCAAATACCGCCTCTTTAGGTTGAGAACTGAGTGATCACATACCGCTGATTGCTCAGCTCACGGCTTCTCCCTGCAGAGAGTGGTGACTGTCAATCACTGCTCCTCACAGGGATTCCCTCATCCCCTCTCCGTTCCTCCAGTGCTTATTAGAGGGACGGGCACAGCTAGCTTTGGCTCTAGAGAGGCAGAGCCAGCAGTCAATCAGACAGTGGGGTTGATCTTGACAATATTGGTTTGAATTCCAGCCAGGTCACTATCTGCATGGAGTTTGCATGTTGTCTCTGTGCTTGTGTGAGTTTCCTCCAGGTACTCCGGTTTCCTTCCACACTCCAAAGACATGCTAGAAGGTTAATTGGCTCCTGTCTAAATCGGCCCTATATGTATGTATGCATGCGAGATCGGGACCTTAGACTGTAAGCTCCTTGATGGCAGGGACTGATGTGAATGTGCTCTATGTAAAGCGCTGCGTAAATTGTCGGCGTTATATAAATACCAATAATAAAAATAAATGTAAAATATTGTCGGGATCTTTCCCGGCTGCAGTGCGGCTCTGCACCGTCACCATATAGGGGGCAGTATCCCACTATTGGCTGACTTTGGGTCACTGAAGGACATTAATAAAATAGTATTTTTGTAGTCACCATAAAATCCTTTTCTTGCAGTCTATTTAGGGACACAAAGTCATTACAGTCATTTTTATTCTAGTGCCCAATCCTACTGTAGGTGGCAGGATAACCTGACGGTAATTCCTGTGTTTCTCAATGACAAGAAAAAAAGAAATAATTTTCTGTCTCACCCAATGAGGGACACAGAATGTCATTACTATACTGCCGCCTGCAAAAGGATTGGAGACCAGCAAAAAGCCACAGTATGACTTTGTGTCCCTCAATTAGCTTAGATGTATATTTGAGAAGTCCTATATTAAAATGATGGCTGCTATTGCTTACCTTCTGCTAAATTGCTATTTGCCTGGCTGTCATGGTGGAGTATGAACTCACAATCTGCATACGTTTAAATCAGAAAGCAATGCAAACCAGGAGCTCAGCAGGATAGACCGGTGGTAGGCAACCTTGGCTCTCCAGCTGTGCTGAAACTACAAATCCCATAAGGCATTGCAAGCCACAGGCATGACTCCCAGAGGCAGAAGCATGATGGGATTTGTAGCTTCAGCACAGCTGGAGAGCCAAGGTTGCCTGGCCCTGGTATAGACAGACAGCGAACACTTGTTTTTAGTTCCCTCTGAACAGGTTTCCTTTAAAGCAAGCACTGACACAAATGATTTCATTGCTGCTCTGCATTCCGTTTGAGTTCCCATGTGCAGAACCTTTTTATCACACATGATCAATCTCTCCAACTTCCTTAATTGCTGGTTAGTTTAACTTCCTCTTTAGGACAGTATTTATAAACAGCGTTTTCCCGTACAGCAACCAGGAAGACCCGGCATTATTGCAACAGATTCTAAACAGTGATATAGACGATACATCCTTAGCAGAAAGAAACCAAGTGGCAGTCTCAAAGATGTTTAAATGCTCCTGGAGGTTCAGTGAAGTGGAACCAACAACACATTGGTATTCACTGAACAATAATGCAGTCCCCATTGCTTATAGGCGCTCAAAGTGGTTTTAAATTCCAACTGAATAATCCCCTTTCCCATAGTGCAAATGCCCTTCCTGACCTCCAACTCCAGTGCTCTATGACAGCATGTCACAAAGACCTGTAATGTAGAGAAGAAGAAAGGTGTCTGCATTGCCGAGTCACATTTGCACACACGCTGTGTAACAGCTATAACAGGAAAGTTGAGCTAAGACTATAAAACCAGAGGTTGTTAGTACAATGTCTGACTGAAGAGCTGATTCGTCTGCAAATGCTGGAGAGTCTAATACCACATAACAGCGTCTTCAAGTGTAAGTCCACGGATTGTTTTGGGACTCTGAAGTAAGTGGAGCACAATTTAAATAAATGGTTGAGAATCAGGAGAGCCTGGTCATGTGACTAGCCTTTCCCCAACAATCACAGTTCTCTCTGCAACATTAAATGGTATATACTGTATACACTAATGAGCTATTATGTGGTCCTTTCTAGTCTGTTAAATATACAATTGAAAGATTTATTTTATTATATGTTTGATGCAAAAAAAAAAACAGAAATCTTGTCAGCAGATAACTCCCTGTGCTGCAGGTTTGTCAATAATATTGTTTCCTGTTATCTCGGAGGCCTACAAAACACCTTCCCAGTGTTATTTGTTTTTAAAAAGGAGGTTTCTGTAGTCTTCTCATAGGGTTATAATTTAACAGTACTGCCTCTCCATAGGTACAGAAGGGTAAGTGAGCGTTGCCACCCTAGGATAGGAAGTGTGCTACTGGCAAGATCTCAGGATGTGGATGTAAATGTATTTATTCATTACAGGTATTTATATAGCACCGACAATTTCACACAGCTCTTTACATAGTTGCACATTCACATCAGTCCCTGCCCTCAAGGAGCTTACACTCTAAGGTCCCTATCTCACATGCATACATAGGAGAACCAATTTAGACAGGAACCAATTAACCTATCAGCATGTCTTTGGAGTGTGTGAGGAAACTGGAGTACCCGGACGAAACCCACACAAGCACAAGGAAAACATTTCCTTTCAGAGTGTCCTGACTGAGATTCAAACCATGGACCCCCAGTGCTGCAAGGCAGAAGGGCTAGGAAAGGCTTTACAAAAACGAATGTAGCCACCGCATCCAAGGACTGGAAGTTGTAATATATTATACGTTTGTTCCTTAAGCAAAGAGAACTCCGTTTTCGACACCAGAGGCTGCATTTTATGAATGGCATGTAATATGCTGGGCCTCATACGGCGTAAACACAGTTGTGTCCATCAGACAGTGGTCTTCACTCTCCACCATAAACAGCCCTCTTGGTTAGCTACAGTCCCCTCCATTACCTCTCTGACAAGTGACACACTCCACCGACCTCTTCACTATGCAGCCTGGCGCGCACACACACACAACATCTTCTAGAAGATTCTCACTGTCGGGTTTAAATCCTCCCACACATGCATACTGTGATTTCCACTGAAAAGTTCATGCTACCACAGCATATGGACCTTTCACTGGAATGAAAAGGAATACTCTTTAGAGGTCTTGTACTGACCCTTTATATGTACAAACGTTTATCGGTATAGGCACACAGAGACATACATTTCTATGGGAAGGATTGGGTTAAGGGAAGGTGAGTTCAGAAAAATGGTAACTTTAAGCCAAATATTTAAGGGTACTTTTTACCACAATTGTATATCACGATGGATGTTATACTCCAGTATAAATCACAATCTTGGCATGCAAGATACAGTGCTTCATATTCATTACAGTCTTGGATGCAGTTAATGCTTAAAGTGACATTAAACCCTCAGATTTTTTAACATAAAACAATACTGTAATCCAGGGCTCAAAATTTCAAGTCCTAAGCTACTAGCCAGGCCTGAACAGTTACTCGCCACCAGTTGCCCCACCTAAGATCAGGGTGTGATGCACAGTACAGAGGTCACAAAGAAAGTACAGGGACTTGCCTTGAACTCTTCTTCTGGTGATGGTGGGGGAGCAGCGAGGTTGCCTGCACGTCCAGCCGGCTCCAGATCGCGCTCTCTCTCTCCCGCGCAGCAGAAGCTGGCCAACTGCGGTTCTGCAGTCTTCCTCTCCCACCAATGGCAGCTGAGGTGGGCGGAGGAAACTGCTGTGGCACCGAGGAGCCCAATCGAAGAGGGCATAGACGATGGCAGTGGATCTTCTTGTTCTCTTTTTCCCGCCACCGCAGTCTTAAAGAGGCCCCCCTCCCAGTCCACATCTTTCAGACGTTATTAATCTGAGTTGCCCCACTCAGTATACCCCTCACTTGCGGTCATATTGAGTGGGGCACTAAGATTAATAATGTGCTGGATTACCGTGTTTCCCCGAAAATAAGACACTGTCTTATATTTTTTTTGCCCCAAAAAAACACGCTAGGTCTTATTTTCAGGGGATGTTTTTTTTTTTGCCTGTCACAGTAACCGGCCCTATAGAGGAAGTATCTGCTCTGCTCGATCCGCCGCCGCAACCTTGCTTTCTACTGCGCTGGCTTCCTTTGCCATCAGGGGCAATGGTACCAGCGGTGGGGACATCAGACATTGGACAATGTGGTAAAGTACTGTACCACTTACCGGTACACATTAAAGTACAGTACCATTACATTAAGCAGTGCCTTTAGGGGGACAGTAGTTGGTGAAGTATGGTACTGGAGTGCTCCCTGTCCGGAGGGTGTCCCCTGTCATCCCCATAATACAGTATGTCCCTGCAGGCTGATACCATCTCTCCTGCTCTTCAAGTTCCCTCTCACATGCTACCACCAAACTAGGTCTTATTTTCGGGGTAGGTCTTTTACATTACAGGAATCTTGAAAAAGAGTTATAGGTCTTACTTTCAGGGTAGGTCTTATTTTAGGGGGAAAAGGGTAGTCTGACCCAGGGGCGGACTGGGCCCGGGGGCAGGGTGGCAATTGCCCCCCAAAGCCTCTCTGATACCTTTGCAAATGCCCCCCACCGGCGCCATAAGCATTTAATCTCTCCCCTCTCGGTCCCTCTGCTGCTGCAGCGGCCAAGAGGGGAGAGATGAAGTCCTTGCCGTGGCGGGGGACGTTTGCAAAGGTATCAGAGAGGTTTGGGGAGCAATTGCCACCCTGCCCCCGGGCCTAGTCCACCCCTGGGTCAGACTAATCCAGCACGTTATTAATATGAGCGCCCCACTCAATATGGCCGCAAGCGAGGGGTATACTGAGTGGGGCAACTCCGATTAATAACGTCCGAAAGATGTGGACTGGGAGGGGGGCCTCTTTAAGAATGCTCTGATCACACTGCTGAACAATCACCTCTTCTCCCGACCGCTCCAGCTCCAGGAAGCGGGCACTCAGAGAGGCAGCTACGATCACACCTGTCAGCGTTCCCTCTCTCTGCTCTCGGGCGCGGCAGCTTCAGACCGGCCAGAAGGAGAGAGGGAGCGATAACAGGTGTAATCAGAGCCGCCTCTGTGAGTGGTGCTAAAGCGGCCGGGACGAAAGAGAGGGAGTGCAGAGAGCTAGCTCCGGCTCTGGATGGAACACTAACGGCAATCGCTCGCTCGCTTCTGTTCTCTCTTCTCCTTCTTGGGCTCGGCTGCTCTGTAGCTGCAGCAGGCAAGAAAGAGAAGAGAAAACAGAAGCGAGCAGTTGCCGCAGCGGTAGTGTCCCATCCCTAGTCCCGCCGGTGAGGCACCATTGCTGACATTCCACTAGCGCCCCCGCAATTTTCACTCGCCAATTGCGAGGGGGCGAGTGGAAATTTTGAGGCCTGCTGTAATCCATGGTTGTTTCCCTTCTCCTTGCTGCTCTTCCTTTTAAATCTGTATCTGTTCTCATGCTGGGCAGAACTTCTGTTTTGCTGCAGACTGCCTTGTCTCATGAATGGATACACGGTGTCTGTGTATACACTTGTAATCTGAGCCAGCACTACAGGAAGAGGCCCTGAGCTGAAAAGGGAAGTTCTCTACAGCATGAGAAGACATGAGGATTTAAAAGGAAGAGCAGCAAAGAGAAGGGAAAAAACCATGGATTACAGTAAGGCACACATTACAGTATTGGTATGTTAAAAAATCTGAGGGTTTAATGTCACTTTAAGCTCGCGATGTTCAGATCTGGTCCACAAAAGCCCATGATGGCACAGCTTTTTCAGTTCTTCCCACAGCTAATACAGAGGAGGAAATCATGCCCTGTAAGCCCAAACGCTCACTACACACACAGCAATTTGGAGGCTATTCCAATTACAAAATGAAACGCCACAAGGCAGCCTGACTCCAATTTTAGATGATTGTAAGGTGTTGATGGATACTGTTAGTGGGAGGTTGCATTCATGTGTTTGGTCATTTTCATGATGCAAAGCTATCTGAAAGTGGATGACATTGCAGTGTATAGTAAACATATGCCAGCTGACTTTAGCCTGGGCCTCCAAGCAACTCCTTTGCAAATAGGTGCAGCCTCTTCATGGATTGATGTGACTGATGTACTCTGTACTCTGAAAATAAAAATGACTGTATGCCCAACATTAAAGAAGATCTTGCACTACCAAACCAAGCTTCTTCTTTTTCAATCTTATTCATGCCCACCCCACTGTAAGTTAAAGTCCATTTCCACCTTTGAAAGTGATGTTGCATTTCCTAATGATGAAAATGTTCCAGCACCGTGCAGTGGCATCATCTTCCTTTTTGGGGGTAATCGGTAATGCCCATGATCTCCCTGGAAAGAGGAACACTATTTTACAGGCAATCACTTACAATGCTTTAGCAAGGCCCAGAATCACAACTACTGTCTGCAGACACGGCAACCAAGGGACAGAAATGTGAACTGCAAATCAAAGCCAGGTATTACCTTCCACTGGTCCCTGTCCCCTATGCAGCAGCTTACGTTCACTCAAGTTTTTAAGGAAGTACAAACGTCACGCATTGTCATTATGCCGTAATCATTCTACATTTTGCTGAATTTTAATGTTTTAAAGCAAACCTCAAGATCGCAAGCAGGAAGTTCCTTTTTTTTTTTTTATAGCTGTCCATTCACAAAGCATACAAAATGTACAATAAGGTAAATGCTTCATGAACCAACTTTTTATTTATAGACATTTGTTCCCTGAACATCTTTCTCCTTCTAAGGTTTGATTCTTAGTCAGTTACTGACACAGAGCAATCATGCAGCCATGGCTGTCATGCTATATCAATGGTGTCAGGGCAAGTGTGCAGATCCAGAGCTCTGACTTTACCGACCTGCCTACTTATTCTAGGACAGTGACAAAGTATTAAAGTGTATGTAAAGGAAGTTTTAATATGAAAATTAAAAAAAGAGCAAAATCTTGGAGTTGCACTTTAAGGTGTACCTACCACTGACCTCATCAATTCATTCTGAGGTTAGGAAAAAAGTATGAGCATAGACTAGCCTAAGTGAAAGCCAAATATCAATTGATCAGTAACTCTGACTTTTGCTGTAAAAGTCTAGCTTAGTCCCACCCTATTAGTCCAGTAGTATGATGGGCAGGAGGCAATGGTCAGTATGTGCATATACCTTTAGCTGATTTTCCACCAACAGTAACTTCAGCTTATGTAGTTTTTCTTTTTAACTTTTATTTGAATTAAAGTTCGTGCAAAGTATACTTTAGACTACAAAATGTCAAATTCCAGGCAGCAAAATATGTCCTTGAAACCTAACTATGTCTGAAAAGGTGAGATGAATACAGGCATTCTATACCAGTTGCAAAGTCTATTTATTAGGAGGATCATAATAAAGTCCCATCAATCAGCCCCCAGTAACCTTCACATCCCGTGACCAGGTTCTGCTGTACTCCCCGGGATGCCGAGGGTCTTGGTCTGGGTGTGCCAGGGTTTGGGGCGGATGCTGCAGAGGCTAGAACAGTCAACCAAAGAGACATTTGCAGCCAAGGCAGGCAGGAATGAAAAATGTTTTTTGGCATTGTGCATCCTACTGAAGAAATGGCACTATTTTGCATGGGCCCAGAGTTTAATTATACCGTAACATAAAGAAGAAATGTGGGGAGAGTAAAACATTCTCCCTCCTGCTCAGAGCCAGGATGGGGCACTACAACTGTTTTAAACCAACTCTATACCGAGAACTCAGTATTCATGTAACCTCTGACTGCTCAGCTCACGGTCTCTTTCCCCGGCATAGAGCAGAGACGGTCAGTGACCGCTCCACAGGTTCCCTCCTCCCCTCTGTTCCTCCAGTGCTCACTGGAGGGACAGAGAGGAGGGGGCGGGTACAGCTGGCTGTAGACAGGCAGAGCCAGCTGTCAATCAGGAGGCCAGGTCCTTCCTAGCAGCAGCGTGACTCAGCAGATGGCAAGCTAACGCCCGCTGACAGTGTAGACTCTTGGTCACAGGAGTACAGTAATAAATACAATCCTGTCACCCAAAGGAGAAGTAAAACCAATAAAAAAAAATTACAAATATTTGGCTTTACTTCTCATTTAATCAATGTTTTACATACAGCTTTTTCCCACTTACACAAATTAGGACTGCAACAAAAAACACAAAAGAACAGACGCAGCATTCTAAGAATATAAGTAATTTAATACTGTTAATTTTACAGCACAAAAAAATAAAATAAAACTCGAAAGCTATGATTTCCCCTTCAAAAACAAGTCAGGTTAAAAAGCATACACCTAAAATCTTGTGTATTCTGTGTAACCTAGTGAGACACGTCCCTTCTGTAGGAGAAAGTACTCTGTCGATGTGCCCTGCCTCTCTCAATCATCGAGCAGAAATAAAAAGGCGTGGCTTAGGAGCAGAGAATCAATGGCCTGAAACAGTTAAAAATGTTAATTACACGGATTCTCAAAACATAAAATTCCCCCCTCCCCTGGTAAATACAATATAAAATTACAATTTTACAAGCAAAACAAAATGGCACAAAATGTACTTTTCCTCCCTTTGCAAAAATAAAATGGGACATTGCCCTCCGTTAGCAGAAGGTCCCAAGAGACAAATTCCCTTTCAACATACATTTCTCGTACTCAAACAACCAAGTGGACAGTGAAATTTAAATTCAGGGCATAGCTTAAGCAGCTATTCACACATTATTTCGGCTGGAAAGGGTCCAGATCCAGCCAAACAAAAAAAAAAATCGATAGAGGAGAGGAAGATAGGTTTCAAATGGCAGAACGTGAGAAGTGAGAACAGCTATTTCAAGGCCATAGGCATACCAAACCTTACTGCGGGTGAGTAACACAGACCGTAAACAGCAGTTGGGCTCTTTTTATTGTATATGCTTGTTGCACTGTTCCAGGAAAAAAAGGGGCAAATAAGAAAGAAGGAGCTAAGCTCATTGTATAAGGATCTGTTTCCTCCCTTTGTGCTCAGAAGCTGCGGTAGAACAGGACAGCTCACTGTAAGATGGAAAAAAACATCCTGACCAAAGAGCGTCAATGAATGGATCAAAGTAAAGAACAACAAAAAACTACTAGGACTGGGTCTGAGGTTTAAAAGATGTCCTGACATGTTACTAGCGTTCTGCAACAATACAGAAGCTGAGCTCCATGCTGGAATCCTTTCTTATATCATTCAATAAAAGACGGTCCAGAAGAGACAAATTCACTAAGCTTTTCCAGGAGATCTATTTGCTAAACACCTCACAGGACAATTCCATAATGGCACTCACTAAGAGGAAGAGGGGGGAAAAAAAAGACATCGTACACTGCGCCATTGAATATCAAGCTGTAAATCCATTCATTACTAGAAGGACAAGCAGATGACATCTTTCACTACAGTGACAGAACTCTGCATTAGAAGGAGGAAGTAGGCATGTTCTCAGTTCCTGTCTAGAACAATTCACTGTATAAATAAAGGCCTCGAATTCACCTACTCCCACAATCTGGAGGTGTCCCCATAAGCGTTAAGGAACCTCTCCATATGGGACAGCTTATAGCGCCACTCTGGCTTATGTTGTAGCAATGTGTATAGTCAAATGATCCGACGTCCTCACAAGCCTTTAGGCATGATTTGGATTTTGTTCAAGAAGGAAAAACTCCTATCAGAATTCCACCAGGCATTGTTCTCCACAGCAACACGGGATTAGCAGCTGGCAGCACAGCATTTCTAAGTAAGCTTGTTCAGACCCTGGAACACGTGGTAAGCAGTAGCTCTGCAGTATGGACAAACACAGCTATGTTACATGCGTCAGTAGGTGAACTTTGGAGTGTGTTATTTTCAGAAGTGTCAAATAACCAGGCGGCTGAAAGATCGGAGTTGAAGGATATGCCAAGAAAACTTCAGAGGATCTGGAAGAAGGACAGTGAATTAAGCGGAGCCGAGGAGGAGGAACACAAGTCACTCATTATCATCCGGGTTCTGAGGGTCAATTATTTTCACATGCGTGAAGGGGAAAAGCCCTTTTCGACCATTCACTTCTCCTTCCCATTGGCCATTTATATTCATCCGAGTCACTTTCACCGTGTCACCCACCTAGAAGGGAAACAGAAACAGCACTGGGTCAGGTATGGGATAAGCGTGGCTCAGTCCGACTAGCAGTTACAGCTCATTATACATACCGAGTTATTTTCTTATAACAGGAGGCATTGATATACTCAAAAAGGCATAAAACATGGGTATAGAATAGGAAATATCCCGACATATATCCTGACCAAATAAGATACAGACAGAATCAGGAATATGATTAGTGCAGACCAGGCTGCCCTACATTTAGTAGCAATATAATCTCAGCAAACCTGGGCAGCCAACTGATTTCTTCTTCAAAGGACCTCGGATTGATTTTTCACTGAAGATATGACAGTTTTCCATTAAAACACACAAACATGTATAAATTAGAGGCCTGTTTTACCATCGGTAGCAGAGAAACCACTTTAAAAATCAAGTTACAATTCTGGATTGTAAGCCAATAGGGGTTAGAATTTTGTTCATCACTATAAATCGAAAATGACTGTCAATTTGACCCTATTAACTATTAGAAAACTGAACGAACATCCAGGGGCATTACTAGAATCACAGGGCCCCATGGCAAAATTTTGTATAGGGCCCTGTGATTTCTAGTTACGCCCGTTGCAGAGCCCACCTAATATCCCACACAGCCCACCCAAGGGTGACCCTGCAGAGCCCTCCATAGACTCTCTATGGAGGGCTCTGTAGGGTCTCAGGTGGACTGATAACACCCCTGAACACCTCTTACCCGCCTCCTCTTCCGTCACCGGACCCCGCCTCCTCCAGTGCCAACCCTGGGCCCTGCCTGCTCCTCCGCAGATGCTGGCCGTCACTGACTCAAGAGCGGCTGTGAGGAGCGTGCCACTGCACAGATCACTGAGGTTGTCAGTGATCTAACAGACACATTCTTCCTCCACACCATCCAGTGACAGCCAGCAGCCTTAGATGCCATAGCGACCCGGGCGGCCCGCACAGCATCAGGGGGATGTTCTGGCCAGGCCCCCCCGTGCCCCATAGCGGCCGCCTGGTTTGCTATGGTGGTGGTTACGCCACTGCGAACATCCAAAAAACCATAGTTTTTGGAACAAACAAAATTCTAATCATGTATGCTCAGCTTAAGACATTCATTCGCCACGTCCCTAAACACATTGCATAAATCGACTTTGTAAGGGCCAACATCTTTCCTATTGAGGGCACCCTTTCTAAAGCAGAAAAACACTGCAACACTTTAGGAGATACAATACCACAACAGCATGATATTAACTAGATGAACGCTTGCCCGTGCAAGAACCAACAAGTCTGTCTGAGTGCAACTAGAAACATTCTCTATTGTCAGCCACATGTTTTCATCCCCACCCATTCAAAAGCTGCAGGTAGCTTGCTGTGATCTGCTGCCCAATGGTTATTCCTGGAATCCCTAGCCTCAGGGAGGGAATAGTGACTCAGAATTCCATGC